>NC_092348.1:45531787-45824912 GCF_963676685.1 Mytilus edulis | reverse complement strand
TGCAAATTATTTGAAATTGACCTTAATTTTTCTCTTTTTTCGGCTTTTATATCGAATTGAGTTTTATATCTTGAATAACAGTAAACACATATGCACTGCAAGTTAAAAAAAAACAAAAACAACTCATTATTATGTAATACATTTGAAGAATGTAACCACAAAAAAATTTATAAAACTAATTTCAAAAGATGTTTAAGGTATTTAATCATTTGAAAGGAGACCATTATAATGAGCAGAGAACGAAGTATGTTTACAACCATATGTCCCCATTCAAAAGCATTGATCGTCAAAATAAAGGGGATCCAACTCCCAGAACACCCCTGGATCCGCCACTGTAAATAAAGAAAAAATACACGTAGAAGGTTCCTGACGCGGGACAGACAAATACACATGTGCCATGATTTGGCGAAGTGAAAGTATTTTTTTTTATTTCTGAGTGCCCACTCTTTTTTTTAATTGTTTTAGTATTCCCGATTTTACGTTTTACGCTGTTGTTTTAATACAGATAAACGATCTTCTTGTGAAACATATCTTTAAACACTTCTTATTAAATCTCTTTTTCAGATAACCTAATTACAAGTCCATCGAACTAGTCTATATACAGAACAGCATTTATTGCCTTTGTAAATATATTTAAATTCCTCATTTGTATATTAGTAGCTAGGTGACCTTGCAATAGTCGTATTCAAGTATAGTAGTAAGTGACCTTATTATTCTCTTTTTTTTATTTTTGTGGTTTCGAGATCAATTTAGTTCTATATCTATTTACCTTTATTTTTACGGAGGTATTTGATATTCAATGCACGTTTAAAATAGATATTATGAACCTAAAAAGGTACTGAAATGGAACACAAATTCGGAAGTTTTAATGCGGCGCTATCATTCATGTACATGCTTTATCAATGTTTACATTCAAAACGAAGCGTTGTATACACAGTATGCTCTCTTTTTTTCTGACAATCATCACAACGATACGCGTTAAGAAAGTTAGAACATATTTGTATGGCTTCCTGGATTTTATTGTCAGCCTGTAAGACACATACTACCAAACTGTTAGTGATCTAGGGCTGTATAGGGCGTGTACACAGTCACGTTTGGTCTGAAAAAAGTACAATAAAACAAATACCGAACACTAAGGAAATTTCAAAAAAGGAAAGTTTTTTCAAACACATCTAACGAAAAGAAAACAACTGTCATATTCCTGACTTGGAACAGACATTTCCTTATGTAGAAAATGGAGGATTATATATGGTTTTATATCTAGCTTAACCTCTCGCTTCTATGACAGTCGCATATAATTCTAATATATTGATAACAATATGTGAACTAACTAAACAGACATGATAGATCAAAACGTCAAATCCAGGGTACATCAGTCAACATAATGATTGTAATCTTAATCAAAATGAAACAAATAACTGTTTCAACATACAAAAAAATAAAAATCACCAAATGACATATTAGACAAAATACATAAGCAAACATGACAGACAAGAACCCAAAATTGGCCATAGCACAAAGGCGGGATGTATAAGTACCGTTTCACGTCATAAGTAAATTATAATTAAAAATGGATGAACAGACACTGGTGACGTTTTATAAACCAGAGAAGCAGTTACAAGCTCTTGAATACCAAAATGAGTTCGGAAATGTATATCCCACGTGCAGCTGAAGTTGGTATATGTTTCTGCTTAATACTTTCAGGCGTTTTCAAGAAAATCAAGAAACGAGTTTATCATATTGAAAGGGCCCGAAGGCATACATAACATCAATTGCATCAGTAATTTTGATATTAGTACAGTTACTTTGAAATATTTATCATAGACTTAATTGTCAGATTTTGTTTTTAGTTGTTTGGTTATTTAGTTTCATGATTTCACAGGCACTGTATTAGGTTTTCTCTGCAAGTTTAAAGTAAATATTGTTATCTCTATTTGGTCTTGAATTGAAAAATAATTGACAACTTCTCAAAGCGAGACTGTATGATTCAGTTCAACTTATACATAATACACAATGCAATTGTGAAATCTTATAACATTTGCCCAAACAAAATTAAATCCCTAAATGTGCCCAATTCAAATTTAGGCATGTGTGGATCGTATTCCGCGCCACCAATTTGTATGCTCAAATCATAGTAATCTCCCTGCTAATTCATCAATTGATATAAATGTCTCATCGTATTATTATAAAATTCATTCTGATAGTTTACATGAATAAATTGAATTTTACAGCAGTTCATCTATACAAATACTGACTACAAAAAAATGTAAAAGACCAGACCCAGTCTTCAGAACGCAATCATAAGTGTCTTATAAATCATATCAAGCTAATCATTGTCCCGACACTATAAAAGTTCAAATAATTCAACAGAACATTTAAACAAATCTCCCAAGAACATCATAAACCTAAATAGATACAAATGAAAACCATTAGCGAGGTTATTGGTTCGAGGTAGGAAGTGAAACAAAGGCGGGTTTACATTATTGTTTTGTTGGGTTTGTTTTTTTTGGGGGGGGGGAAGGTCCTCCCAATCCGCTTTTAATCTTAATCAATAGACCAGCATTAGTGAAAACAAAAAATCCTAATTTTCTCACATGATAGTAATGTTGAAAACATGATTACATAGCATCGTGTTAGGCAAAAATATAGATTACTGTAAATTCATAAATGTTCACATGCATTTTGTATTGCCTATGTTGAAAATAGGCAAAAATGCTAAACATTTGTAATTTCAAAATTTAGTGGAATATTGAATGCAAATAATACTACCCCAATTTGAACCCCACTTTAAATCAAAGAATGAAGAATGAAAATACTTGACATCCTATTAGAATTACCCGATCGGTGCTCGTCTTAGGTGGGAAAGGTCACCCAGGTCAAACCAAGTACTTGAAAATTGGTACTTGCTGCTTCTTCCCTAAACAGACAGCTTTTATGAGCTAGTAAGATCAAAGACTGGTTGGCGTGGAGTAAGAAGACTGTATGTCAGCTTTGAAGGGTGACATTGGCTGCGGACTGCATCCTTGTGAATTAGCACGTTTAAAATCCTACACAGCGTGTTGATCTTGTACAAAGGTGGGTTCATATTCATAAAGTAACTTGTTTTGCTCCTTAATATGTATTATATTTGCCACTTTGTCCATATTTGGACGTTAAACAGCGTTTTGTCATTCTCATCATCCCATTAGAATTCATGGATGAACAAAATAAGGCATGGAGAGTGGTCTCATTGGCACTAAAACCACATATTCTTATATCTGTAATAAAACTTTACTACTGTATATACGCACTTGCTTTTATTACAGAGGAAAATAAATCAATCAATTGAGGAATGAATTTAAAATTATTTTCATATTACAAATTAAATTTGTCAAAATGCCTACCTTTGTATCCTGCATTGTCCATTTTTATGAAGGAATAATAAATCGACAACTTTAACTTATTCTAAATGTTTGTCATTGTAAAATAGATCCGATTCACCTCTCAATATTTCGATAGGTGATTCACTTTGAATGGTTTACGGATGCATATTTGTTTCTTATTCAAATGCATTAACGGTTTACCTGTATAGGAAGAGATTGTTATTTTTACTCCCTTGTATAAATCAGTGAATAGACTATAGGAACGCGGAGACGCACAGTACAATTAAGTACAATGTTTGCATACATCGTCTATGTAAATATCTACACCTGAAACTATTATTTTCTATTGTATATATGTTTAATATTTATGGACACAAATCAGTACTATGTACACTTTACAGTAGGTTATGAGTTTATATACAAATGCGTTTAAATATTAAATAAAAGAAGTGAATGAACCCTCCTTTTTCCCAATCTAGTTTGCAAATGCTTCTTTTGTATGACATTTCTTTTTCCAAACTTCTTTTTTGTGTTGATTTCATTTTCCATTTCATATGAGCCTTTTTTCAAAATTAAGGCCCTATGGGTTGACCTGGACAGCGAAATATGACCGGCAATCTCTGGACTTCTCCCGTCCGGCAATATAACACTAGCCTGCCTCATTAACGCCTGCGTTTGGCAGTGCGAGATGTATAAATACGCATCCACGTCCGGCAATATAGCACTCGCCTCATTAACGCAGATGGCCAGATGTAAGGCAAAATATATGTCGCTCACAAACCCACCATCACTAACCAGCGTCTATTTCCCATTGGTCATCACAGTAGACCTACATTTCACAAACCAGCAATTATTTCAAAAAACAATTTGTTTTCGTCCAAAATATATTATGCACTAAATGCCACTGAACATTGAGCAAATGACAATTAATCAATTAATCAACTATAATTGAGTTTGACATGCCTTTTTGTATACAATTGCATAGTGAAGAGTAGCTGCGGAACCGTAACTCTTATGGTCCTTTTTTATTTATTTTTTTTATTTTGCGGACCCGATATAGTAAAAAATAACATAAGGACATAAGAGCTACGGTTCCACAGCTAAGTACAGAAACGCCTTGAAAATTAATACTTTATCTTTCAATCTTATTTAGTATCTTGATGGGTTTTTTTTACAGGTGGTAACATGTATACAAAGTGTTTTTTTCGATATTTTATTAATTTAGTTGTTTCATGCTCAATACCAATCACTGTTATTCTGATCGTAGTCCATTAACCAAAAATTTACTCTTATTTGAGTTATCTTCCTATCTTTTCGGTGATGTATTTTTCAATTTGTTCCAATTCGCTAGCAAATCAGATACGGGAAATAGTTGCCATTGAAGGAGTATATATGGTACGCCGTTAAACCTTGTCAAGCTTTCATTTGCAGAATGCATGTATACACTCGAGAGTGAACAGTCTATACGTTCTGTAAATAGTTACTGTAATTTGAAGAGATGTTGCACTGTAAACAGAGACATTGATTTTTAAAATAATTGACTTATATAGTACATGTATATCTTCCATATTTACTGCCCTTATTACAGTATTGCAATTAATTAACGTCAATGAAAAGTAGCGGAATACGGATTTTACGACCAGCAGCAATCCAAAACACAAGTTATTTAACCAAAACTTTGAGGTTACAATACAGTCTCAAATATTGTACGCAAACAATCAAATCCAATTTATTAATCGATTCTGGTTTTAGATACGCTCAGAATAATCTAAGATTGGACATCAATAAAATAGAGAATCATAGAATGTGTCAAAGATACTATAACACGAACAAAGAACTGATAGCAGTCCAATGTCACTTATTTGTCTTCAACACAGCGAGATATCTCGAACACTGAAGCGAGAATTAGCTGACCCCTATGAATAATGCATATATTAGTAAAATGGACACCACACCAAACAGCAATGTCTACTGTTACAATAAATGATAATGCTACCCTGGGCAAATATCAACAAAGGAACCATTGTGTTTGTACATAATTGGTTACTTTCGTTACCTATTAGTAATTCAGTCACTTTGTCACTTGAAGATACACCTATGGGGTTTCCGATTTCTTTTACGATGAAACATGCTGATCTGTTTATTTTATAATATTGCACTAAATGGAACACGAATAGTTTAAGCTGTTTACGTTACGGTTGCATTATTCGGGTGTTTTGTTTAAACGTATGGCTCAATATCAGATTGCGTTTACGGTTGTGATATATTCCAAATGATACATATTCATGTTTGGGATACAGTAAGGAGAAGAATTGTTCACAAAGATTCCATGCCAAGTTGGGCTTTAACTTTGAATGATAAGTTTTTTATGAGAAAAGGTCGTCCTATATTTAACCAAAACGACAGACACACGTCGATCATTTTACAAAATCTACACCTGATATTGACAATAAATCAACTCTTAAATATATAAATGCAAATGTACTTGCTATTGGTACTCCTCATACATTATGTAAATACCTCCGCTCAAAGGTATCAGAAGTGAAGTTGGGCATCACTAAAGCTAGGATGCTGACTGGCACATTTATTACACAAACAACTAGATATAAATTTAAAATAGAAAACGCTGATCACATTTGCCAGCTATGTGCGATATATTCAGACGATATTAAACATATTTTGTTAGAATGTCCAACACTTCATAGTGTTAGACAATTATACTATTAACAGACGTTTGAAAGTAGAAGTTATCCGTGTAATTGAAAAGAAATTTTTGAAATTTTTGGAAACCAAGAATCTATATTGCTTTTGATTTTGGACTGCTCAAATTTTAGCGAAAATTTTAATATCGAACAAATAAAAGTCATTACCAAAATATCTACTGAATTGTGTCATCAGCTATATATTAAAAGACTAAAACTGTTGTAAGGACTCAGAATAACATTTCATCTAATGTGTATTATCGCTATTTTTTGCATTTTTCCTTTCATCTTTTTTTGTGATAATTTTCATATCATTCTACTCGCTTGAGATGGATAATTATCGGTAGAAACTAAGCATGCACGTGGCGTTGCTAACGAAATTGACATGAAATTGACAACGTCGTCATAGGTAAAATAGCGATAAATAGATTATCATTGTTCATCTCAACTCGATTGCCTTTCTCGCTTTCGCCGTCCCGGCTCAAGCGAGAAAATCAATCTCGTTGAGATGATCACCGATAATCTATAAGTATTTCTAAGTGATCAGTAACTTTAAAACATAGATATTAGTCTTAGTATATACATATCAGTGATTGAGGTGGTGGCAAAGTAGTCTGCTCCTTTTATTCTGGTAACGGGTACAATTTACAAAATTCCAAAGACAGGTGCCACTTTGGGACATGCCATGTTACATATCCATGAAGTTGTAGAAGGTTTGATCTTATATTGTTGCAGGAAATGCAGCTTCAATGTGTTTTCCCATAGGACCAATGTTAAACTCTCGCCCTGTTTCCATGACAATGGCGGCCATTTTGGAATTTCCTAATATTGTCACAACATCTAGACATACCAAGGAACTTGTATAGTGTTGAGAGCAGCTTTAGACTTTAAAGAATAGTATAGGTCGTGTATACATGTACAAAATGTACATATTTCCTTGAGAGGACCTGTGGATAACCAGTATATATATAGTGTATATATAGATTTAAAGTGATACAAGAAATTCTTGGTGTTCCTTAATGGAAGTATAGTAGAAACAGAAGAAGAACATTTTACAGTAAATGAATGGCCAAACAAAAAACGGATACAACCTTCCACTTAACAAACATGCAAGACAGACATAAACATATGCCAATAAAAAACTGCAGTGTACCCGAAGTATTATAAAGTTATAAAAATATTTCAATTCTCAGTAAATGAAATTATGTTGTTTAAAGACAACAGACAACGCCATTAACGAAAAGCAAAATAAAAATACACAAACCAATAACAGTGTACAAAACAGCACATCACTAAACATTAATTAATTGAACTGCATGTACCCTACTTAACTCAGATGGATTCATGTGCTCCAGAAGCAGTTTCTGTCTCTCCTGTAATTCCAGATATCGGATATAACTATTAAAGTGAGATGTTACTTTATTGATATAACTTCAAAGTGGCAGCTTTAAATACGTGTCCGACGGGAGACAACTCGCATTAAGACAGCTACCGGAAATAACTAACGCGGTGACCACTTACCCCACATGTCCACTTACCCCAATCTCCCCTATATGTTTTCGTAGTGAGAAAACTTAAAGAAACCAGAATATATTTCCCTTGTGCTTAGCTCTACGGATGTGGCTATAAGTGTTTGTCCTCTTCGAATATATCAATTATCCTTCGTCGATTCATTTTCTGTATTAGATTTTAGATTTCTAAACTTAATTATGACTTCGGGCGTCACTGAAGCGATTTTATTTGTTGAGTCTGATGCATTACACAATCACCTTCAAATGTCTTTACTATATTATGCCTCAACGAGTATCTATGATTTATATTTGGTTATATAGACAACCAAACGAGATTGTGAATTTAGATATAAATTTTCTGGTGCAAACAAATCATTAAATGGCTTTTCAGACCGTTTTATTTTCACGGGGACCTCCCTATTCTCCCCGTTTAAATATGATTATAAAAATACGAACTTTAAAACATTTGAATGGCCCCGCTTATATCTTTAAATATTAGTTTATGCTTGTGTTGTAAAATGTTTAGATTTTTTCAAATTTCTGTGAAGAGGCTTGAGTGCCGTCCTTTAAGCACCTGCCCTTGGTGACTCCTGCATATGAACAACAATACTATTTGCTCATATGCATCAGCCACGAGGAAGGACTTAACTCAAAGTTATTTTTTTCTATAATGGATGTGATGCTACTTCTGGTGCATGGTCAATAATCACTAAACATACAGGATTTGATATGTGACTACATGTATTATTAACTCAATTTATATTTCATGTTTTTTGTCAAACGTATTTCTATTTTTATTTTGTTTATTGTCTATTGCAATTGTGTGATAAAAAAATCAATGTACAGATTATGCCCGTAATGGGTCCACTATTGGAAATGAAATATATCTTATCTTATCTTATCTTATATCGATACCAATAAAGAAAATGGCTCCGAAAGCACAATATTCATAGGTTTAAAATCGATTTTAGAACCAAAGATATATGTATATAACGGATTTAACAAAATAATCTTTAGCGTGTACATTTGTATGCTTTCTGAAATAGAAAAATGCTCGGAAAAGTCAGTCTATATTATTTAACCTAACAAAAGTTCTCATTGATCATTTGTTAATTTATAAACACTTCCAGTGATTTGTAGCTGTTAGAACAACTAATATGTACACTTTATGCCGTTTGGAGAAAATGCTGTACTATCTGTTCCAGTGGAAATGATATTCCAGGATATGTGTTCCGTTTTGGAACTAATATTATGAAGGAACTCCTATTTCATGGCATATTCTCAGTTGTGTGTTTTAATTTTTTTCTTCTTTAACGTTTGCATATATCAAACTATCAGGAGAACTGTTTTAATAGGAATGCAATGATTTTCTAGTTTTCTTTTGGATATGGATCAATTCAATTCAATAAATAACCACTGGCCAATAGAGGGCACTGAACTTTATATGCATACACGCTTTGTATATAGTTATTTACATGTTATGATTGTTCATACATTGAATAAATCTATTATTCAACTTTACAACACTACTTGACTCATTAAATATCGACCTAGACCTAATTAATAAAAACACCAATACCCTTACCACTGGCCAATGAAACAAGCGTGTTGAAAGTTATTTTTAATTATTGATATTTTCTCTGACAAAGCAATGAACAGTAGCATTGATCGGATTCTTCCATATCAGACTGGAGTTGTTGCTACTAAAGACACAAATGGTAAGGTTTAAATTTTTGTAAATTTATGTATTAATAATTATAAATCATACGTGCTTGACATTTAATTACATGTACATGTATGTGCAATCACGCCGTACGTGGTTTTGTGATTCACAATACACTATTTTCTATATTTAGTAAATATGATTATAATAATCCGACTAAAGTTGTATTGTCAACCAGAACGTACCGGTAGTTTAATTACCTTAGATAGAATTAAATCATGCATATGCATAATTTATATTACGTAATATTTGGATTCGAACTTTGCACGAAAATGATGCATGTACTCCAACTATCATACTTATTCCATAAATATACATTGTATAACAGAAATACTTGATTATTCATATACCTTACATTTTCTGGAGTTGTGAATCATTTTGTCGATAAGTCACACATAAAATGCAATTGCACATTAATTACTGTTAAGTAGCTCGAATCTTACGACTAAATTTAGTCATAAGTTAAATTGACATGGTCCATAACATGAGAATAGTTTTTGAATAGTTAAAGCATAGTCAGTAAGTGTCCATCACGGGTACTGGAGAATTATAATGTTTTAAGAAGGTAAATATGCATAGGCAGTGGACGAAGGACCTTTCTTTAAAAAAACTGGCATTTTGAGAACTACATTCATCGTTGAGTCCAACATTTGAACATTAATTTCATTAATTATACTCCGACTATAATTATTCAGAAAAAAACCCTTACGAGTGTTACCATTAAAACTTTTTAGAGCAAATATATAAAAGTCATTTTAATAATCAAGCGTCTACGTAATGAATGTTCCGGCAAATACCACGAAAGCCCTACGGTGTGGAAAAACCCTTCCTCTGATGTAAAAAAAAATACATTTAATTTAAAAGAAATTAAAAATTACGATATGAAAGTTTGAACGGGGTTTAAAGAAAGAATTATGCACTAACAGTGCACAATAAGTTACGAAAAAAAGCAAGAATGAAGAGAAAAAAAGTATTTAAAAAAATACAAAACGGAGAATAATGGGGTGCTGAATCATAAGGAATCAAGATTAAAGATAAAAATAAGTAAAAAATACAGAAAATTATTTAATAATAAATAACGAAACGAAGAACTCCCCTCCAGACACACATATATATCCATAAATCAAAACACAGGAAACATGTGCTTCGGAACAGGATATCGATTATGTTTTTGTCATTGTTTCCACATGACATAAACATGTCTATATCTATTCCAATATTCAATTGTATCATTATTCCACAGACCTAATCCTTCCGCCCTTGTCTCGCCAATTTTTTTCTTGAATATATAAACTCGTATACAATCCATTACGGTTTCTTCTCATACTAAACAGTTTTTTTTTTAATTTTTTGTTGTCTTTTAGATTGACATGGTTTATTTTTTATCAATATCGCCAGACAGCACCTAAATTCTAACTTAGCCTAATTATGTTTAACAGTAGTCAAAATGCAAAAATAAAAAAATATTCATCAGAAATCAAAGCTCAAATGAGTCAACACAAAATCAATTCATAAAACAGCAATAGAGAGACGACGAAACAGATCTGTAACATATATAGCCATTGGTACTCTTATACATTTTTCATAACTAATTTTTCAATTTTATTCGGAGAATGTATTTGATGGATTATTGGTAACTATAAATCTTTCAGTTTGATTTATTTACAATTTGTTTTTTAAAACTTGAATCGACGAAGACCTTTTCATTTTGTATAGACATGCATCTTTTGTTTACAACTGTACAGTGTGTTTGTTCTTGAAAAATAATGTTATGAATTGATTGCTGTACAAATATTTTTTATTCATAAAACTAGACCGTATCAACGGATAGCAAACAGTTCAAATCAAAATTATACATCCATAGGAACACTACCCGAGTTGTACAAACAATGCATGCACACATTACTTGCAATATTTTAGAAATTGGATCAGATAAAAGTCCGCGTGGAAATCCTACTTCTAAAAATTAAGATAAAGCTACAAAATTATTTTTTATTTGTAATATTGGCCGCTGCACAAAAACCACTTTCAGCTTCAATAAAGTATAATCCACAAAATCAATAATGTTTAGCAAGTTTAATCAGAACTCCTCTGATCTTTTTTTTTGTGTGCAAAACTTCAAACGATGATCAACAAATCCTTCAATGATCTTTGAATGTATATTATTCTAAAAAATTGTCTTGATTTATCGCCTGACAGTTAATGATTCAGAAATGAAATCAATAAATTCAAACTTTCTTCTTTATGCATCGTTTATTTCTTATAGTGCAGGATGTGACTGGTGAAATTATGACTGTTTTTCTCCTCTGTAACCTTTTAAAATCCAAGATGATACATAATTATCCAATCTTTCGATCTGTTTCTGTTTCTGTTCTGTTTTCTTCTTTTTTCATTTAAGAAAAGGCCTCTCCATATCCACTGTTCTGTTAAATGTGAATTAAGACAATTTATAAAGCACTCATTATCATCAAGTTTATACTAGACTTTATTATTTTTATATCAGGTATATATGTTTCAAGTTGTGTTACACAGTATCTACATAAGTGAGGTTGTACATGTACCAAACACCTTGAATAAAATTAATTTAGGTCGTTTAATTTTCACAAAATTTTGACAAAATATTTACTATGACCCTCTGACAAATTTATATAAAAAAAATAAAAAAGACTTGGACCACACACTTAATTGGAAAATTTTATTGGGTAAACATGCACTAATTTTGATCGTTATTGTGATATACAATGTAGCTTGGTGTCCATTTTTCCTTAATGTGTTACCGTTAAATAGCTTGAGAGTCCTCCCAGTGGCATTACATGGAATCTGTGTTTTCTTTTATTATTTTGTTTTTCTCTGTTTTCGCTGATTGTAATTTATTTTGAAGGTTTGATTGGTTTGATGCCAATTCAGGGATACCATCAATGTTCTGTATTATTTTTCAAGTGATTTTTATATAATCACAAATAACTTCTAAATATCTTATATCAAATGATATAAAATGACAAATGACCGCTGCATTATTGATAATCTCGAATTAAATAAACAACTCTCCTAATGCTCAGGTTGGTTGTCATATTGTGCAACACAGTTAATAATATTGGAAAAACATAGAACTTCTTTTTTCATACAAAACACTGTCAAACATCCAAACATACTATCCACACTGATCTGTGTCCACACTTGTAATCTCGAAATATATCATAGAATGCCTATAATTACGCAGGCATTCTATGGCTTATTTGATCAGGTGAACTTAGTGGTGGCCTTCGGCTGTTGTCTGCTCTTTTGTCGGGTTGTTGTCTCTTTGACACATTCTTATTTCCATTCTCAATTTTATTAATTAAGTAATAGTACATATGAATGTTGTGGTAAAATGGTAAATAAAAAACATATCATGGGACGATCACCTGACGGGGTTGTCTGAGTACGTGTTGTGTCAATAATTTCATACCAAATGCATTCTAGCATACAGTATTAATTTCATCTATTGTAAAGAATGTATATATGTTGGTACATTGTGGTACGTCAAGAAAAAAAATATAATGATTACCGAGCTCTGGAGGTTATTTGGTATGTTTTAGTAGTGAAACATTACTACCAAAACTGCCAAACTGAGCATGCATACGCTGTTGTCTATTATATTGTCGGGTTGTTGTCTCTTTGACACATTCCCCATTTCCATTCTTTATTTTATTAGCTATTCCTGATCTTTATTGTATCCGTAATTGAATAGTTTGGCATGTCATTGAAGATACACAAATCGTTGGAAACTAAAATTTCTTTCTTTCGCCAGTAGTAGGTATAATGAACAAAGCTATAGGTTGCAGTCTTGTAATTGACTGATCCATAGGCTTACATGCAAAACAGCTGATCTTTGAAAATAAAAAAAATAAAAAATGCTACATAGAAAATGTTTTTCATGTTCATATAATGTAATATGTACTAATGTGAAATTGTGATTTAATCGAAAAAAAAGTGGGTCATGCCATGAAGAATAAAAAGTTACGTAATCCTGAAGTCAAAACATTTTTTTTCTACTTTCTGTTTGCTGTTTTTACTAGGCCGCACCACTTCCAGTAAACATGATATCCTTCCACTTTCCTGGATTGATATCCCCCAAAAGATGCAAGATTTTTTTAAAGTCTATATATATGTTTCAATTCAGCATAAACCTATAATCAAACAGAAAAAATTGAGTTCAGAAAAAAAATCAGAAAAAAATGCACAATCTTGTTTCCCTCAATGTTTTGACATGCACCGGAAACTGGAGTTGTAATACAAGACTGGTACCTATATGTACAATATATCAAACTCAACCCTTCTGTATCAATATGATAAAATCATTGTTTTGGTGTATCAAAAACAAATGAAAACAGGATTATCAGAAGAATTGATGTTTTGTGTAATGGTCTGTGGGAACATCTTTAGGTCATTATCTGTACATTTTTGAAGCTAACTTTTTTCCATGATTTAATATTTGTGCCCATTTGTCTCTTTTTTTTTTTTTTTTTTTTTTTTTTTTTTTTTTTTTTCCCATTACGCGAAATACAACTTGACCCTCGAATATTTTTACTATTCTCTGTACATTTTTGAATCTCACTGATTTCCATGATCTAATATTTTTGTCCATTTGTCTCCTTTCTTTATTGTTAGCATGTTTTCTCTGTTATGAGAACCACAACCCGACCCTTTATTAAAGAGTATTCGTCTTTTAGAAAACAATAGATTTGTAATAGATATAAAATATTCATTAGGCGTTTACTCATTCTACGAGGAAACAAAGACATATCGACAAATGCAAATACAATTTCTATATAACGTGCCTTGTTCTAAGATGATAAAGAGATGTTGCCAACACAAAAAAAATCCTTCAGAACAAAATCTTGTCTTTATTCAGAATGTTGTTGTTTGATCGATTGGCTGCTAACACATGATAACGTTTTTCTATTGATTTTTCTCAACGTGTCTAACTGTATCTAATTTCAGCCATCACCTTCTCAAGCGTTATAATTTCCAAACATACTTTTTTATTATCTGGATTATGCTAATATTGGATTTTTTTTAAGACGAAAAATTCATGTCGCAAAGGGAAATTAATAATTAGAAAATATTAACGGTTTTGTGTACATCATAAACGAAAACTGTGTTTACTGTTTCGATATCGACAGTAATCGAAACCGAAGAAGAGCTTTTCGAGCCCAAAAAAAATAATTCAAAAGGTGAAATATATTCTGAACTTGTATTACCACGTTCAATGCGTAGTAATAAGTACGGCATAATGATATGAAAAATTTGAAGCCAAAAAATGAGAATTTAAACTCCTGTTTTAGAACAATTACATATGACATGTACATGCAGTTTGCATACTCTATTTACCATTGAAATCATTCAAAACATTTTATCACACCAAACATGCTAAATAAACTCATCATAGATTCCTGGCCTCACGGTCATAAAACTTTCGAGCATGATTTTTGTACTCAGACTCGAAAATCAACCAATCAAATTGCTAGATTTCATGTTTCGAGCATGATTTTTGTGCTCCGAGCACTGAGCAAAGTTTTATGCCTTCAAGGCCAGGACGCGCGTTTCGTCTACAAAAGACTCATCAGTGACGCTCGAATCCCAAAAAGTTGAAAAAAGCCAAATAAAGTACGAAGTTGAAGAGCATTGAGATCTAAAATTCCTAAAAGTGCTGCCAAATACAGCTAAGGTAATCTATGCCTGAGGTAGAAAAGCCTTAGTATTTCTAAAAATTCAATATTTTGTAAACAGTTAATTTATAAATATAACAATATCAATGATAATTCATGTCAGCACAAAAAGTGCTGACTACTTGGCTTGTGATACCCTCGGGGAAATAAATCTCCACCAGCAGTGGCATCAACCCAGTGGTTGTAAATAAACTCATCATAGATTCCAGGACTATATTTTATATATACATTGTACGCTAGAAGCGCGTTTCGTCTACAATAGACTCATCAGTGACGCTCGAATAAAAAAAAGTTGAAAAAAGCCAAAAATATATTCAATTTGGTACATTTTTAGTTGCAGAGTTTTGTTTTTTGAAAAAAACTGAAAAGAAAGCACACAAATAGTCTTACAAGGGGTTTGGGAGAGGGTTGGGTTGTATCCTTGTTCTTCATTCTCGTTTCGCCGAGTATGCGTAACACATACTTGGTGGTGAGGGTTTAACTTAGTTTATTAAAATGAAGAAGGAGAATTTGTGCAATCTATGCGTGTCAAATGTTATTGAAACACATAATGTACGGGACATTGCAATAAAGATGGAACTGTTAAATTATAAAACACAGTATTAACTTAGTTCCTTAAATTCCTAACTTGATTTGGTTGACTTCTATAATTAAACAAAATGTGTTATTAAGCATGTTTACTTTTTTTTTATAACATAATGGAAATGTAATAGAATTTTGGAATTTAATATCCTGGGCTTTATATTTCAATCCAAGATAAATAATGGCCTAGCATGCAGGAAAGGTTTTGATTTTTATTCTGATAATGAAACACAGTTTATTGGGACATTGATCTGATAATAAAGCCATTCCTATGTTACGTAAAACTGCATTTAATATTGCATTTAAAGACACAAATTATCGGCAGCCTTAAGTACCATACTGAACATCAAACAAAATTATACAACATTGCTTTAAAGGATGATATAAGAGGTCGTGCTTAGTTGAAAAACTATAGTTTCAGAATCGAAATTGTGCCGTTTTTATATTAATGTCTTATATACATAATTTAGTCCTGGTATCTATGATGAGTTTATGCCATTTATATACTTATGTCTAGTTGTAAATATTATGTGTGAAAAACCCTTTGGTTGTAATTACGGTATACGGTACATGGTAACGAACGGTTGTTGGTTGCTTACGTCCAGTGGCAAATATTACTTGAAATGAAACAATTTAGATATATTTTAAGATTTCAAGCCTTTAAACTTCATCACTTTAGTTAACATAAATATGGTGTGGAATGAGTGCCAATGAAACAACATTCCATCAAAGTTACAATTTGTCACAATTTGTAAAAAGTAAAGTAAAACCATTATAGGTCAAGTACGGCTTTTAATACGGAGCATTGGTTCACAACAAACAGCAGCTATACAGGGCCCCAAAATGAATTGTGTAAAACAATTCAAACATACAAAACAACAGTATAAATATCTTTAAAAAAAAAAACGAGACACACTTTTGAACCACACCAACAAACGCCATGCAAACACTGAACAATAGACTTTAGATTTAGGACATATGCATACACATGCAGTGAGTTTAAACGTTTTAACATGCACCAACCTTCACCCTAACATGAAACAGTAGTGTAACATTGCAACATAAAAAATAGCTTAAGGATGTACTTAGGTGAGGTTTTGAAATTTGTGTCAAATGTTCGGACTCCTTGGTGTTTTCCCATACAATACAATGTAAAATGTTTTGCCCCATAACACCCATTTATTTTTTCATATAAGACTTAATAGCTCATGAAAGGTCATTTACCAAAATTTTAGAAGATTTTTAATTTTTTTTATTTTGGTTTCAGACCCAAATAATACCAATGCAAATATAAGGTAAAAGTCCGAGTCAGCCTTTTCCCGCCATATTTTAAATCTCGAATATCTTGAAAAGAAGGTCCATGGCCTATCAATATTTTTAGCTTATCTTTATCCTTAATTGATGCTCTACCAGCTTATAGTATCATTTTCAATTTCTTAATTTCTTAATTTTTACCTAACCTCACCTAAATACAATGTCATCTTTAATTCGGTCCCTGTTTTTGATAGGATTCATGAGGGGTGAGCTTTGTTGCTTATTATTCCCTACAGTGTTTTGTTGACAGTTGTTTGTGTCTTCATCTTTTTTGTCTGGTCCTTGGTATGCTCTGTTTTTCTTCAACTTATGGTTTTTCATGTTCCCTTGGAAAGCATACATTTTACTTATGAAATAATATATGGAAAAAAAAAGGTATCATACATTAGCTAAAATGTTTTATTGGTCAATGAAACTTACTGTGGTAATGCTTACAACAAAACCTGAAAATATATTTGATAATGAAAAAAACAAATTTCAGTGCAATACTATGCAAAAGAAGAAAGATAAATCAATTTTGAATTCGTAAAGAATAGCGAACTAATTTCCATCTGAGGATATATAAAGTGTAGGAGTATGCCTAAACATTTACAGACAAAAACAAATGAGATTCTTCAGTCAATTTATAGATGTCTTGGAAAAGATATTACTGTCACGGCTTAGTTTTTAAGTATGTAAATACTTTTCTGTCTGGATATCTAGACAACATAGTTGATACCTTTTGGGATATATGATTGCTATATTGCTAATTTCATATGACAGACATAAAATTTAAGTATTCATATTGAAATTATTGTAAATGGTTATGTCTTTTTTGACATTTGTCAAGAATTTAAAAACCATCTCGATGGTCTCTTGACAGCGTGCTTAAATCGAGTACGTTATCCGCTTAGTACGCATATTAAAGAGAATGTGATATGTCCTTCGGAGTATTTATTACAAATGCACCTTGTGAATGTTGTGTACTAGCTTAATAAAACAATGCGTTGAGGTAACATGTAACCAATATCTTTCTCAACGAATATCTGATATACACTTTTTTTAATTTTGAATAACGCTTTAAAAAAGTTGTTAAATAATAAATGCCTTTGGATAAAACACATCAATTGATATGCATTTCCCGCATTTATTTTTTAATGATGTTTATTCAAAAACAAGTGTTATTTTTATGTAATTTAAATGTTTTGTAAATTTATATCGATTGATAATCCATTTCGTTTATGAAAAATTGGTTATATAATATATTAAAAAGAATAAAGCACGATGCGTGTGTCTCTAAGATAATCAGGTGCATAGCACTAAGGGAAATCGGATGTGCTTCTTATGTAACCTATATTTTAAGATTGAAAAAAAACTGTAAATATAACAATTCGTATTTTTGTCAAATCGTAAAAATTTATCGTACTGATTGTTAGATGGTTATTTAAATTTAGTCGTTTCGGTAACCAAGTTAAGGAAAAACATAATTTTGTTTTTCTATGTTGATTTTTTTCAATGAATAAATGAAGCAAGATTGAGTTTTGATATTTTATCCAAAAAAACAATGAATAATTAGACGGACATTTTAAGCGAAAACACACACGATGTTATCGGATGGAATATGTAATAATTGCATTTCATATACAAAAGTAATTCCTTTTGGTTAGAAACAGTGCGTCATATAACAAAAACATTGAAGTTTGCAGCAAAAATGAAAATTAAAATTCTTTTTAAAAGCCATGTTAAGCGGCGAGAAAAGTTATGGACGAAGGCTAAAATGCTGTAGAATCGTCAAAGAATATGCAATTCTAACATTCATTTTTTTACCTTTGACCAGCCTTGTGAATTCGTCCCACCAATTGAAATTAAACACGTATAATATTACATCTGACGCGTCGAGTTCTTCAGCCTGAACATTGTTTATCATGCTTATTGGTTGAAAACCGTACAGTAAGCTCTTGTTGCACAAATTTACGTCATTTTGACCCTAGTGGGAAGTTGCATCATTAGCAACCATACCACATCTCCTTATTTTTTTATAACTTTAAAATACATGTGTATGGACATGTTAATCGGGCGATAAGAAATAGTCAATTTGATACACCTTTTATGGAATGTAGCAGTTAAACACGCTCCTCATCGGCAACATAAATGCAGTAATAAAATGTGCCATAATTCCTAAAGCTTTGTAGGTATGATCAGGTGCTGTAATTAAGGATTTTAAATAATACGATGATTCTATAAAGGTGGACTGGATCGAGGACCCTTCAATTCTGTATTTCTTTGATTTGCGTCCGTTTTTCTCAATTCTTTATAAATTATTCTTATTATTCTCCGTTCGGTATATTTTAACAACCCATTGTTCACTATTCTTTATATTTTTTCTTTATTCAGCTCTTTTTGTCGATTTTCTATTCTTCTAAACCCCCATGCATACAGACCCTCTGAGAGTAATCTAATGGTGAAAATTGTTTAATTTCCCAATGCCTAGTAGGATAGTATGGAATGACGCAAAGACTTAAATAATCTCTAAATGAAACACAGTATGTTATGTCATTGATTTGATATTAAAGTCTCGTTATGAATGTGTCAAGCAAAAGCTGCATGATTCGAATTTAAAAAAAAAAGAAGCATGCATCACTAGTCTGATGTACTGGCAAAACGAAATAGATTCATTACTTGATTATGTTTGCCTAACGTCCAGCGACAAATATTTCATTAGATTTAAGACACGAGCAGACTACTGAGCTAATGACACACTTGTGGACTGATTAGCCATCAGCAACGGTATCGACCCAGACTGTGTGCTAAATTTCTCTTACCGTATTCAAATGTCATATTTTGATGTCAGGGCAGTAATTAAGTGTAAGCGAAATATTACAAAATGTGGATAGTTTCTCAGATAAAATTGTCTGGCAAAAAACAGGAGGTATACGATCAGAACTTATGAAATTGCATAGTTGGTTAGATTCTTTTCACAATTATGATTATAATGAATAAAAAATACACTTTGGTCACTAAAGTACTGAAGTGTCATTTCTGACATAATAATATGAAAAACATGTTGCATGTTACATGTAAAAC
Organism: Mytilus edulis; assembly: GCF_963676685.1. Classification (NCBI taxonomy): domain Eukaryota; kingdom Metazoa; phylum Mollusca; class Bivalvia; order Mytilida; family Mytilidae; genus Mytilus; species Mytilus edulis. The sequence goes on along the minus strand of NC_092348.1, from coordinate 45,804,944 downwards.
TGACATATTACATCCAAATGACCATTTAACATATACATAGTTGTTGGTAAAATGAGGAACAGGCTTCAAATATACACGTGACTTACATCGATGGATTAGCACATGATGTAAAATATATTGTATATGTCTAAAAACTAATAATTGGGAAGTTAAAACTTAAATAATAATATAATTTTGACGGTACATTTTACGTATTTCTTGAAGGTAAGCGCTTTGAAGGCATTAAAGGTACACATGTTAAATAAATTCAATAATAATACTTTATTATAATATATTTTTGTTTTATTTTGACAGGCTTACAAAATGTGTTTTAGACATCGCAAATGAAATTTTTAGCATTTTAATACTTTAAAGTTACTTTGTATTTGTTTTAAATTCTAAGGGACAAAATATACTTCTTATGTGACGCGATTCTAAAAACAATGCAGAAATACTAAATTGTCTCCGTTTCTCAGTTCTTTTTAAGGGTTACGTAACATATTTAAAAAAGAAATAAACAATTTCCATAGTGCAAATTCTACTTAATGTTTGTATATTGTTTCAATAAATCTTATCAGTATAACACATCTGAAATGCTTCAGGCAGAGACATCAAGAGAGCTTTTAAAATCGAAGATTGTTATGCTCTTTTTATTCTATTATCTAGACAATTATTCGTACAAATACATATACTGTAATGCTCTTTGTCATCTTTCGTTAAGTTATGTTATTCGAATGTAGTTCTTGCATAATAAAATGAAGTATACTTTTTAATTCACTTCAGTTGGCTCGGCAATTTTGTGAGTTATTGATTAAAGATACATTTCTTACAAAAGATTGGGAATTAAGAGGTTAATAATGTGTGATTAATTTTTAACAAGATATATGTTCTTTATTAATATTGATTTATACTATATAATAAATTTACATAAATTCATTCATAATTTGTATTGCGATGCGAGTAGAATGCATACAGTATGCACGTGATTGAGAAATTAAGATAAATTGTCATTGGTGGTACATGTATGCGTCAAATATCGTGTGACCTTGTCCATGTTGTCCTAGATTTATAATAACTGAGTCTGTTGCAAAACAAATATACACATGTACTGCAGTTTATGACTGAGATATATTGTAAGTAATGTGCATGTTTTCTTCATATATATGAAATAATGATAATAACACATAAAATCATAATGAATAAAGTAGAATTATAGTACTAAATAAAGGATACATTTATAACATTATGCCCTGCCACTACATTTACAGTTCCATGTGTGCAGTTACACATGGTTACATTTGATATCTTAATATATTGGAACATCGATAAGGATACGACCATATGATATTTTAAGGAAATGTGAGGGGATTTGAAAATGGATTTTCAACGCCTGACAAGAGCTGCAAAACAAATAACCTTAATTGCAGAAGACAGGATAAAAATAAATATTCTGCACCATAAATGTGCAGTAAGCAATTGATTATAAGTGATGATACAGTTTTGCGCGGCTAAGCCGTGAAATGAAAATAAGCAAGCAAACTTACAGATGAAAATGAGTCAATACGCAAAAAATACCCCCCCCCCCCTTTTCTTAAATATAGAATGGTCGTCCTTTATGACCAATAAAACACTAATTGTGCATAAGACATAATATATATAGTGACGAGGAACGCTAGCTGCATCAAAATGAGCGAACTACTTTAAATAGGATATATGTATGTAACAACTCGGACATAGGTCCTTGAGTATTATTTATATATACTATACATACAAAAATATAAATATTGATTGAATTAAACCTTTACAATAATTATGTTTTGTTTCATAAGCCATTATAAGGTAGGCACAAATATATCTCCATGGCAGAATGTGCTTAACAGTTACTGTAGTCAGACAAAACATCGAATTATGTCTTGAGTTCATTTTAATTAATTTTTGGGTTCAAATTTTAGGTTTTGCAACGGTTTCTTTATAGAAATCGGATGGATTTGCGTATATTGGTACTTATATTCTTTATTGTTAAAAAAGAAAATTAATGTTTATGACATAGAAAAATAAAATATCATTTACAGTTTCTTGTCAGATAAATTAACTTTTTTTTAAATTTATAAATTATGGCTTTTTTACACAATTACAGCGAACGGGTCTTTCTACTTTTCATGTTTTTCTAACTTTTGATATCGATTTAGTAATCAGTTCTACTATTACGCAAAGAAATGTCGGTTTCGTGTAATCAATTCAGCAATGAACATGGAACTATAATTACAACACAACTAGATATTTATTTCAGTCCCATGATCCAACACAGAGGATCATGGCGGATCAATAGAAGATGTTTCCGTTTATGTGAAAAATATAGCAGATTTGATGAGATTGTCTCTATATTTTGACAGTGATTAGTTTTAATTAGGACCAGTTCGATGGATATTATTGGCTTTTCAATAATATGAGGCAGGCATTACCTGTAAATGGGGACGAAGTCTGTATGAATTATTTTTTTGTAACTTAATTATTTGTCAAAAAAAAAGAAACGGAAATACCGTAACGTTTCTGTTCTGTTGTTAGGGATTTTAGTTGTGACGTTATTTAAATTATGACGTCATATGCAATGTAAACAAAGAAACGCTATCATTAGGTAACGTTTTTTCATATCAAGGAATTATTAAAAATGAAATTGGTATTGCACGTTCCTTCCTATTTTATACTAGACTGATAAATATATATTTTACTCAAAGTTCCATACAAACGAGACCGGAAAAAGGAAGTATATTGTACATTTCTGCGCAGGTCCGGGATTTCAAAACATGACATAAAAAAAATTGAACGATTTTGAGTTCATTAGTACAATGAAAAATTCGGGAAATTTTCCCGATTTTTTTTTTTATTGAATTTTCTACTGTTATTGGGGACTTCGTCCCCATATAATGGTGTTACGAAATATAATAGTTAACTTCGGACAAACAAGTCAAATAGTAATCATAGCAAAGTACTAGATAAGAGATAAAATGTTGCATTGTACATCAAATTAATATCAATTTACAAACAGGAGGATAAAATTTTGGATTTTTTTAAAGCTAAAAGAGATATTTTAGAATGGACCGCTATATACCAGTCTATTGTAAACTTTAAAACAATCCTGACCATGGTACTTAATTAAGCTAGGATAACGCAAAAATGAAATATTTGCATATAAACTTTATTGTGGCCAAAATGTGTTTTTCGATTTTTTAATACAAAAAAATCTGATTTATTTGAGTTTTTATCTTTTGTAGATGTGAGATAGACAATATTAGAATACTAGCGATTCCAGAAACACTCATATTATTATGATGGACGAGGATTCTAAAATGGAGAATGAGCAGAACAGCGAAAACGTATCGCATTCTGAAATGCGTGCGATTCTTTGGGGTCGACAGCTGTCTCGTTCTCAGAGTGAACCCCAGCGAGTAAGTGAATTCACTGAACATGGAACGGGTTTTGGAAAAATGAAAAGACCTACAAGTCTTAGCGACGAGTGGAAAGAATTACAGAAGATAAAAATGAACAAAAATCCCATTACTGAAACATTACTACCGCAAACTCAACATTTCCAAAGCAGACGATCAATTTGGAAAAATTTCTTGTCGTTATGTGGTGGACTTATGTTAGCTTTTATGTCATTCTTGCCTCTGAGAAATATTCAAAGTAGTATTTACCCTATAGATAATCTGGGGACTATTTGTTTATCTTCAATGTATGCTGCTTTTATCGTTGGATGTACGATCTCACCATGGTTAGTTCAAAATGCCAGACCTAAAGGATTGATATTATTGGCTGTAGCAAGTCACGTGTTTTATGTTGCAGCTAACTTGTACCCATCATATATGACACTTATTCCTGCCTCGGTTATTTTTGGCTTTTTACAAGCACCGTTGTGGTCTGTTCAAGAGTTACTTATTGGTAGCTATGGTTCCAGTTACTCAGCCATAACTGGTATCAGGGTAGATAAATCCATCAGACAATTTCAAAGCGTATTTGTCATATTTTGTCATTGTGCTCAGATTCTTGGAAACTTAATCGAATCGCTTGTTTTAAATTATGGTACTGTTGAAAATATGCATACTTTGAATAAAACTTATTTCAATCTGAACCATCTGAACTGTACAGAAAACTGCGTAGGCAAGTTTGGATATCATATGAAACGGCCAAATGAAATAGAAGAACCGGTAGATTACTTAGAAATTCTCAAATTTATTTATCTTGCTTTCTCTTGCTTTGCCATGATCTTAATTGGCTTTTGTTTGCGGAAACCTGACATAATATTGAATAAAAGAAAGATGAGTTTGCTTGAAAAGCTTGGAGATGTTCTTAGCTTCTTTAGAACTAAAAGTTGCGCAATGATAGGACTGCTGATGGTGTTTACTGGTATGCAGCAAGCTGTAGTTATCAGCGATGTCACTATGGTAAGCAACTTAAAATAATACGAATTGTAGTAAATAATTGCAACAAATGCCACTATAGAATGTAATCAGCAATTTGACTTTAGTAGCTTACTCGACTTCAACTTCAGCAGCTTTGTTACACGTCAAAGTCCATACGGGACATCTGATAACAAGGACGCTGTGGCCATTAGCATAACAGAGTTGATGGTAGTTATGCAGTTAAAAGAGTTGTAGAAACAACAATGTCACTATGGTAATGTACTGGTGAATATACAACCAGAAGAAGTACTGTTACTAAAAACTTTCTAAATATAGATACGCAAACCATGCACGTGACCATAACATATATACAAAACGAAGATGTGGTATGATTGCTGATGAGACAGCTATCAACCAAAATGCAAACTAAGGAAATGTAACATAGGTGGATCCAGGGGGGCTGGGGGGCCGCCCCCTTTCGTAGGAAACATTTGGTTGATTATATAGGGAATCACTGAAGCGCGACTGGAGAGGGGCCCCCCTTAGGTCAGTCAGAGCCCCTCCCCCTTAGGAAAAGTTCTGGATCCGCCACTGTTTTAGCAATTATGAGGGGGAGGACAGGGGTAAGGGAGACAGGGAGAAAGGGGGTAGGAGAAAGGAGAAAGGGGGTGGGAGAAAGGAGAAAGGGGGTAGGAGAAAGGAGAGGAAGGCTGGGAGAAAAGAGAAAAAGTTGGAGAAAGGAGAAAAAATAAAATATCTCTCCTTTTAAAAAATGATCTAATATTTCAAGAAAAAATATCTCAAAAGGAGATGTTTTATTCTAATGGGAGAAAGGAGAACGGGGGTAGGAGAAAGGAGAAGAGGGGTGGGAGAAGGGAGAAGGGTACCCCCCTGTCCCCCCCCCCCCAATTATAAGCAACTTTGTGGCCTTCAAGATAAGGGGGGAAAACCCATACATACGGATTCATGCATCAAACTATAGTTATTCTAAAATGTCTTCACATTTAATCATATTACTTCCAAAACACTGTTATATTACACGAGATACACTTCTATTTGTAATGTATTCATGTATAACGGAATGTAATGTGTCAAAATGAATACTAAGTGACCGTCTACGCATGGTTAAAGCAAACAAGGTAAATCGGAATACAATATACTGTACAGATACTTGATGTTGGTACTATGTATAAATTTTACAATTTATTTTTGATACAGGTATATGGTACAGAGAAGCTAGGACTGTCTATAGTAGGATATATGATGATGTGTTATGGGACCTGTCAACTTGCTACTCTTCTATTGCTCGAGAGAATGCAGAGAAGGTTCCGCCCTATTGTTTTCATTCTGAAAGGTTTGTCAATTCTTATTGTGTACACATTGTTTTAGAAACGAAAAATTTGGCTATCAAATATGTGTCTTTGAACGTTCCCGATGAACATGATGAAGGTACAATTCCAGAAAAGCTTGTTATTTTATTCTTTTCTTTCTTTGATTTCAAGGAAAAGCGAAAATGGAAATTTGAATTTGTAGAGTTGGTGTTTTCATCTGTATAATCAATTGGCATCATGTAGAATAAAACAGCTGCGTTCCATTCGTCACAAAGTCGTCGGCCCTGAAATGACTCGACACTACACCTGCTTAGTATTGGTTTACTTGAAGAGTTGTTGTAAAAAACTATTGTTAGACACTTCTCATTTTATATTCATATGCTTTTGTGTTATTTGCTCTATTGATATGCTATCAATACCTCAAGGTATAAATGTACAATTATAAATAAATTACATGTATCTCATTGTAAAGAGTATTTAACAGAAATTGACCTTATAGTAAACTATGATAACAATACAAGTACTTCATTCACATATAAGACTATAAGAGGGTGTATGTACGCACTATTCATGTTAAACCTCTGAAATACCAACTTTCCTCGATAATGAAATTCTATTACTGGAAGCACTGGAAGCATAGTTCACAAATTAGCAAATTGTTAAACAGTATACAAATGAGAAAGGGATACATTATGTCACATTGAACTATGTATTGTGATCGCAATATTTGGTTTAAAAATGGGACGGAAGATACCATAGGTATAATTGACATGTTTAAGAAAAACAATAGTCGCAAAGAAAACAAACACTAACATGTCAGAAAGACGATTGACAAGACAAACAGCTGTCACCAAAACTCTGAAGATTGAGAAACACAAACATTACTAACATGATTAAATACAGATGATATACATTCAGGTGCTCTAAACAAAAACAGTCGATACGTCAGTCGTGTTACTCAAGATATACAAATCGAGGAAAAGGCATCATGCAAACGCAGATTACGCTGATTAAATTTAGAATGAAATTCAAAACAGTGTGGCTGTGGCCATTGATTGACACATTAAATTCATCCATTGACTGGGACAATTTAGGTGAACGTTTGTATGTAACGACCACTGCTCACTATGTAATTTTTAAAGACACTTAAACTATTTGGTCACCAAAGGTTCTCAACACCTTAATAAAGTAATTCGAAAAATTAATCAGAAATAACACGATGTTTTGATTTATATCAATTATATAAATCAAAACATAAAGGTTATTCCTGATTAATTTTTCGAATTATTTTATAATTAAAGGCGTTAAGAAACCTTTGGTGACCCCACAGTTTAAATGTCTATCGTAGGTACGTCGTGAACAGTGGTCGTTACAGACAAACGTTCGTGTGAATTGTCCCAGTCAATGGATGAATTTAATTTGTCAATCAATGGCCACAGCCACACTGTTTTTAATTTCATTCTATAATGACGCACATGCATTATCAAAAGTGTATATACTATAAAAAGAATCGGTACACAAACAGTTTCTTTTTCATTTAGGACAACATATAGATAAGACTATCACATACACATAGAACTAAACATGCTAAATAATACATCAGATTTATAATACAAAGAGAAATATTGAAAACTTTAAAAAAAAAAAAAAAAAAAAAAAAAAAAAAAAAAAAAGTTCAATAAGGTTACCATGGCAGTATATATAGTTCATACGATCGTTCAGTGATAACGGCTTATTCTTTAAAGTGGGAAATGCAATAGACAACTTTCGAGTTCGATGCATTTCCGTCAAAAACTCTGGTTTTAGTGAACGTCATTTGTGCGTTTAGGGGCGTCGTCACTTCCGTTTCAATGTTGAGCGAGTGGTTGGAAAACTATAATTCTATATTGTACGCATTATTCAGCAAATTAAATTCTCAAAATTGACAATCAGCACTGCTGTCATTAGGGAATTGTCATTAAGTACCTACAGAACAACCATTATTTCTAGTTTATCCTGCACAACGACGATCACTAAGACGCTTGATGAACGTAAATAGTGCAGGGATACAGGCGATCCCCTCTATCTGGTAAATGACGTCATAAAGGCGCGCATAATTGACAAGTTTTTGCCGGTGACGGATGAACTCGAAAGTGGTCTATTAGAACTCTTATGTTGCTTTCTAACCGAATAGCCAAGTAATAAAAGTAATCTTATCTATATTTTATTGCAGGTTTTCTAATTACACTGGGTCTGCTTATTTTATTGTATGTTTGGGAGCCACGTGATAACTCCGTTTTAACTATTTTCGGATTCATGGCACTCTGGGGAGCTACGGATGCTATATGGCAATCCCAAATTCAAAGTAAGTCTATTGGCATAATATGTGTAATGTCTACTTTTTCATCTTTTTTTATTTTGCTGATTACATAATGTTTGGCAGACAGTAATTTATATTCGTCTTTGACATTTAGCTAGATAGTCATATATGGAATTTGTTGTTAATACCGACATATCTTGTATGTTTGTTTATTTAGGAACAGATGATCTCTGCAAATATATTCCTATATATCTAGCCTTTGTACAAGGGAATAGATTGATAAAATTGAATCAATGACTAAAATGACTGGGCTTGACAGAAAGTAAAAGAGTTTGCTATTATAGCAATAATTATTTGTAAAGGAAAATCGTTCAATTGTACCACTTGTTTAGATCAATGTTTGAAAGGAAAGATTATGGAGGTGTCATATATAATTGGCCATATATAGTTTTTGTTTTCAATTTTGCAAGATCAAAATTTCAAAAGTCTAAAAAGAAGATAAGTTAATCCACAACGTTCTTATATTTGCTGATGCACATCATGATTAATATTAAAAGATTGAAAATAGACATTCCCAGACATCTTCCTTCACATGCATAGTTGTAAGTACAGTGTATCACATCATATTGCATGTGACATACCCATTCTACAGGAATATATTTTATAAGTTATTAAAAAGGAATTGAAGTGAATTTCGTCAAATAATTGAAGTCGTTTAATTTCTGTTGTTTGGCTGCATAATTATCTTTGTAGATAAAAATAGGTATGTGGCACGCGCTAATCAGACAGCAAACCCAACGGCACTAAACCAAGAGGTTAATACACGGTTTCATAATTAGGAAAGTATCTATGCTAAATGTCATGCTTTAAATCGGCTGGAGTCTTAAAAGATGTAAAAATCGCTCGAGGCAATATTCCCTAAGCTAATTGCACGTCATACCCTTTGTCATAATGTATTTGAATCTTTACTTTAATTCACAGTATCCACATGCAGCGCACTTTGATGTCCTCTCAAATGAGTAGATTGATTTTATTCAATTACTACAACTATATATGAAGTAAGAACGTCTAAAAATGTCAACAACAAAAATTACCCCCCCAAAAAAAACCGCTAGTTTCAAGTATTGATCTTATAAATGTGTAACAAGGACGTCTTTAAATAAAATCTATATTTTTATTTAAAGTAAAGCTAAGTTTTTTGGGAATACAGATGAATCCAGAAAGATCCTTAATTCAGTCCAAGAATTACTTCATAGAAAACTGGAGATTGAACCATACACCGGAATGAACTTATAGGTGCTCTCGAATGCCAACATGGCCGAACCAACAAGTGATAATCGATTGGATGTAAACCAATGGCAGTATTTTTGCATACTTCTATGCCTTTCTCTATTTGATTGATGTATTTGATCAAATACATTTCCGCTACTTGTAAGGAAAAATGTTTGGATGGACAAATATTTTATCATATCAGCTAAAATATATCATCATCCTTATCCATTTTTTATTATTCAGAAATAATTGAATTGTGTGATCTATCCATATAATAATTGACAAGTTGCCAGTTTAATTAATTGGAAACATATTCTCAGGCTTGAAATATAGATTTTTTTGTCAAAAATATAAAAGGTTGTGAAAGTCGCTTTCTTTGATATTGATTGATGTTATACCGACATATATTTGTTCAAGAACACATCGCTTCCATTTTTCTGGCATTTTGAAATGAATAAATCATGTGTCGATTGTCAATTTTAGATTAAGATCATTTTAAGTCTTTTATATATTACAGGACATCAAATAAGTTTACTTGTGGTCGTAGAAAAGCTGAATTGATTAATGGACGCAGAAGTCTATCGTCGCAATGAATTTTGCATCAAATGTAAAAATCATTTGAAACAGTCAAATTTGCAATTTTATATGTTATTACATAGATGGTCAGATTAAGCACAGAATGTTTTGAGTTTTTGGTGTCCAATGTTCTTTGAGATCGTAATACATTTGGTATTCTAACTGTTTTGATTTGAAACGCAAGTTCTGAGTCTTGTGAAGACAAAACGTGCGTTTGTCGTACTTATCAAATCAAAAGGCAAAGCCTGGTATCTTTGCAGAGGTGTTTTCATTCGTTCATGTAGTACATTTTATAGTTTTGCTTTACTATTTATGGTATGTCTTTTTCTTTTGTAATCAACAAATTATTTTGAGTTTAATGTTCAATGCTACTGTCTATTGATGTCATGAAAGTATGTACTAAGAGTTATTTTGGCGTCCAATATTGGAATTGTAATATATATTTAATTGTTTCATGTGAGTGATGTTAATTTTACTGATATACAACGAATAACATTTAATGATTATACAATTTGAGTAATCTGGCTCAATAATTGACTTTTCAAAATCCAATTCTAGTTTCAATAGAGAATAATGCAGTAAAATAACGTATTTAGACTGTCTGGTTATATATATGGCAATGAGACAAGTAATTACGCTGTGAGAATTAAATTACTAAGTAATGATTTATTTATACGAAAGATACAAATTTGTGAAGTGATTAGACCTATGATAGATACAATTTATTTAGCATTTCCTTTTATTTGAAAGCATGTGTACCAAGTTATTTTGAGTATCATGAGTGCGATATTTTCGACATTCGTTTATACTGAACAGCAATAGTCTCTATGTATCCAAATTGACCATAATTATCACTAGTAGGAATTTTCATAAACCTTCGAATAAATTTAACTCACCATAGATACCAGGATTAAATTTTGTATGTACGCCAGACGCGCGTTTCGTCTACACAAGACTTATGAGGGACGCTCGAATCTAAAAATGTTAAAAAGGCCAAATAAAGCCGTTTAAGTACGAAGTTGTAGAGCATTGAGGACCAAAATTCCTAAAAGTTTTGCCAAATACAGCTAACTTAAGATAATCTGTTACTAAGGTAGAAAAGCCTTAAGTTAGTATTTCAATAATTCAACAGTTTTGTAAACAGTTAATTTATTAATATGACCATATCAATGATAATTCATGTCAGCACAGACGTGAGGGGGAGGACAGGGGGGTACCCTTCTCCCTTCTCCCACCCCTCTTCTCCTTTCTCCTACCCCCGTTCTCCTTTCTCCCATTAGAATAAAACATCTCCTTTTGAGATATTTTTTCTTGAAATATTAGAAAAAATTTTAAAAGGAGAGATATTTTATTTTTTCTCCTTTCTCCAACTTTTTCTCCTTTCTCCCAGCCTTCCTCTCCTTTCTCCTACCCCCTTTCTCCTTTCTCCCACCCCCTTTCTCCTTTCTCCTACCCCCTTTCTCCCTGTCTCCCTTACCCCTGTCCTCCCCCTCAGACGTGATTACTCGCTAAAAAAAGTGTTATTTGAGGCGCCAACACTTATTGTTTAAGTCTTTTTAAGTTTTCACAGGCTGCATTTTCATTTGTGTTGACGATCTTCAAATATTTTAGTTTTTCTCTGCCTCAATTTCTGTGCATTTCACATCTATCAGAGATAATTTGCATGCATACAATTGTAGAATATATATTATACGTTGAAAGAGGACAGAGTTTATCAATAATTGGTATGACATTGATATACATTGGCTAGAGGTATAGGGGGAGGGTTGAGATCTCACAAACATGTTTAACCCCGCCGCATTTTTGCGCCTGTCCCAAGTCAGGAGCCTCTGGCCTTTGTTAGTCTTGTATTATTTTAATTTTAGTTTCTTGTGTACAATTTGGAAATTAGTATGGCGATCATTATCACTGAACTAGTATATATTTGTTTAGGGGCCAGTTGAAGGACGCCTCCGGGTGCGGGAATTTCTCGCTACATTGAAGACCTGTTGGTGACCTTCTGCTGTTGTTTTTTTCTATGGTCGGGTTGTTGTCTCTTTGGCACATTCCCCATTTCCATTCTCAATTTTATGACTGTTTGTTTGCCAACAATTGGTACATGTATGTTTGTAATTAGGTTGGATAGTATCTCTTAGAGATCAAGTCAACACGTTTAATAATAGTGTGTGTAGAGGAGATATCATTTTGTGAGTTTTGCTATTATAATGTGTAACAGTACCTTGAGAATTGTCTATTTTATACTCTCTATCTTTTACTTGCAGATATTTTGATCACATCTACAACAAAGCGGGAATCAGCAGTTGTGTGTTTCCGAATATGTCAGGGATTTGGATTAACCGTAGTCTTTTTGTCCTCCCTTTGGTTGTCTTTACTTTACAAAGTGTGCATGGTTGGAGCAACTCTTGTGTTCGGAGTTATGGGATATATGCTGCTAGAAGTTACAAACAATCCAGTCACACCTCTAGATCCAGAACCATTTTCACTGTAAAAGTAGTTTTGTCCCAATTGTGTCAAATTTAATCTCATATTATATGAGGCTCTAGCTGGGGCTGATACACTAGAGTATAATGGATCAATACAGCAGGAAAATTTTATCCAAAAACTGAAGAATAGAAAAAATTGGCAAACAATTTTAAAGATTAGAGAAAAATAGACCCAAACAATAAAGAATAGAGAAGAAAAGGACACAGCAATATATAATGGACAAAAAAGGGCATAAACAATAAAGAATAGAGAATAATGGGGTGCTTTGATATATAGAAGGAGTATAATGGATCAAAAATATCGAGAGAGAAAAACGACCTAAAATTAAAGAATACTGAAATGTAAGTCCCCACCCAGACCCTCTTAAATGTATTTAATTGTAACAATTTCATTGTATTGCTGGCTGTTTATATCCAATGTTTGAAACTAAAGTTACTGAGCCGACATTATGATACAATGTTTAGTTATGTATTTTACATTATTTGATCATTTATTGTCATGCCAAACTTATTGATACGGATTAACTTCTCTGGATCTTTACACGGGACCCTTAATAGCAATAGGGTAACCATATTTTCGTATGTCGAACAGTTCCACCAACAAAAATATACAAAAAAATAAAGGTAAACATTATCAATGTTGCTTGTTTCTGGTTCATATTTGTTTATATTGTATTATCTTATATTGCAATATTTAATTCATCGCACAAAATATGGTTTAAACCAGTGAAAGAAGTTACTCGACCGTAAATTTAAAGCAACGAACTTGGTTGATTCAACTATTTGTTGTGTTTCTTATTGTTCATTGTAATCATGTTAAATATTTTATTAGACAGTTACTGTAGTGCTATAGGTCATTTTAAATATTTGTTTGATATTAATAAAATTTGAAAATATCCCTACATTGTTTTTAAGATACTGTTCCAATGTCATACGGACATTAATATTTATTTGTGTCTCGAATTACAAGAAACCAATAAACCAAAAAAATGTTAAATTTAGAGGAAAGGTTAAAATTATTCCGTATTGAAAAGAGATCAAAACGAAATGCTGTTTTATAAGTTTTTCTAATTTAAAACTAAATTATAAAGAAGGGGTTTCACACTTTTTTTTAATATATTTAATGTCCATTATATGTTTTTCTAAATCCGTGAAACACCATGTATTGTAACATATTTTTATCAGAAGTAAATGTTTAAGGCTTCAACTGTCTATGTGGTGCTTTTATATTGATTTACATGCCGTTTAATTAGAACGCATATTAAAATATTTATAAGTACATAATAGTATGTCCATTAAGTAGTTGTACAGTTTTTGTTGCATTGTTCTAACTGTAGGTATTAATGTTCAGCAACAAACAGTAACAAAACCGTCCCACAATATTCATATACTTTATAATAGTCAACATGTTAATTATGAATAATATATCAAGAAACTCCATTGTCTCAAATTATGACCTACTTTCCATAGTATTCAAAACAAATTTTGTGTAGACTCTGACACTATATGAAAATGAAAATATTTGAAAATAGTAAAGGTCATAACCTGCAACTGAAGTTATCGACCGACCGTGCAACACCCTCATGAGTAGTCAATGACGTTACCCCCTGTCAACTCAAAATGTAATTCAAAGTTTCAAATTTGAGTATTGCAACTATTGTGTCACATGTACAAACATATAGAATTACTGTAGATATTTATGTCCACAAATGTTAATTTAGAAAAGACATAAGATCATTATTTACAAAAAGTGTACCAGCACTTTGTATATACTGTCCCTTATTGAATCAAGTTTTGAAATGCCACATTTTTTGCATTCCAGCTTAAATTTTTACATGATTTTTTTACTATATGATTTTATAATTTATCTTGTAATTTCTTGTTATCGCTTATAATGTACAAGTGAAATAAAATATTAGAAGAATTTTGTTTTCTGTTATTAACCAAAATACTTCAAAGCAATATTATTCTATATGTTTTAATATCAAAGTATGCTGAAATCATTGTCTTGGGAAATGTTTGTGTTTTCTTTTTAAAAAAAAATGGCCCAGCAACTTAATAAAATACAAATACAACAAGAATGTGTCCATAGTACACGGATGCCCCAATTGCACTATCATTTTTTATGATCACTGGACCGAGAAATTGGAGTTAAAACTATAATTTGGCATTAAAATTAGGAAGATCAGATCATAAGGAACATGTGTACTAAGTTACAAGCTGATAGGACTCCAAATTCATCAAAAACTACCTTGATCAAAATCTTTAACATGAAGCGGGACAGACGGACGGACGGTCGAACGAACGAACGAACAGACGCACAGACCAGAAAACATAATGGGCAAAAATGTAGACATGAAGAAGAGAAGACAGCCATATAAAGAAATTGTCTAACTTTCTTTTGGACAAAACAAGTTCAAAATATAATTGAACCAAGACATAATTATTTAACATACATTTCAAACTTTTAAACGTCAAATATGAAAATAAGGCTAAATATCAGCTATCCGAGAAGTAAATACATTTAGCTATTCATGTAGTATGTATTATATTACTAAGAAAATGATTGCATACTAATCAATGTAAACACAATCATAGAGTCGTGGACCAAAGTTGTGGGCAAATAATTTTATAGTTATAATGACTAATCAGCGAAAAAGCCTCCATTTTCTTCAAGCATCTCAAGCTTTTTACAAAATGTTTCAGTATGAAACAATGTAACAGTTATAAAATTGAGAATGGAAATGGGGAATGTGCCAAAGAGACAACAACCCGACCAAAGAGCAAACAACACCCGAAGTCCACCAGTGGGTCTTCAATGCAGCGAGAAATTCCCGCACCCGGAGGCTTCAGCTGGCTTCTAAAGATAAGAGTGCACACCATGAAATGTCTCGCCTTCTTTACTAAACTTTGATATTATGTTGATACTGAGTCCTCAATATAAAGCTTTATTACAACTGTCACATAAACTTAACATTAATCAAGACAAGAGTGCACACGCTGAAATGTCTCGCCTTCTATGCTAATCATTGATATTATGTTGATAGTCCTAAGTATAAAGCTTAGTTTTATTACAACTGTCTCATAAACTTAACATTAACCAAGATAACTAAACAAAGACCAATGAACCTTGAAAATGAGGTCAAGGTCCGATGAACCATGCCAGGTAGACATGTACAGCTAACAATGCTTCTATACAACATATATAGTTGACCCATTACTTATAGTTTAAGAAAAATAGACCAAAACACAAAAACTTAACACTGTGCAATGAACCGTGAAAATGAGGTCACCGTCAAATAAAACCTGCGCGACTGACATAAAGATCATAAAATATTTCCATACACCAAATATAGTTGACCTATGGCATACAGTATTAGATAAAAAGACCAAAACTCAAAAACTTAACTTTGACCACTGAACCATGAAAATGAGGTCAAGGTCACATGACATCTGCCCGCTAGACATGTACACCTTACCATCATTCCATACAACAAATATAGTAGACCTTTTGCATATAGTATGAGAAAAACAGACCAAAACACAAAAATTTAACTATAACCACTGAACCATGAAAATGAGGTCAAGGTCAGATGACACCTGCCAGTTGGACATGTACACCTTACAGTCCTTCCATACACCGAATATACTAGCCCTATTGCTTATAGTATCTGAGATATGGACTTGACCACCAAAACTTAACCTTGATCACTGATCCATGAAATGAGGTCGGGGTCAAGTGAAAACTGTCTGACAGACATGAGGACCTTGCAAGGTACGCACATACCAAATATAGTTATCCTATTACTTATAATAAGAGAGAATTCAACATTACAAAAAATTTGAACTTTTTTTTCAAGTGGTCACTGAACCATGAAAATGAGGTCAAGGACATTGGACATGTGACTGACGGAAACTTCGTAACATGAAGCATCTATATACAAAGTATGAAGCATCCAGGTCTTCCACCTTCTGAAATATAAAGCTTTTATGAAGTGAGCTAACACCGCCGCCGCCGTAGCCGCCGCCGCCGGATCACTATCCCTATGTCGAGCTTTCTGCAACAAAAGTTGCAGGCTCGACAAAAACTAAACATTGACCAATAAACCATGACAAGGAGGTCAAGGTCAGATGAACCATACCAGGTAGACATGTACAGCTAACAATTCTTCCATACAACAAATATAGTTAACATATTGCTTATAGATAATGAAAAACAGGCCAAGACACAAAATCTTAACACTGAGCAATGAACCGTGAAAAGGATGTCAAGGTCAAATAAAACTTGTGCGACTCACATATAGATCATAAAATATTTCCTTACATCAAATATAGTTTACCTTTTGCATATAGAATTAGAAAAAAAGACCAAGACTCAAAAACTTAACTTTGACCACTGAACCATGAAAATGAGGTCAAGGTCAGATGACATCTGCCTGCTAGACATGTACACCTTACAATCATTCCATACACGAAATATAGTAAACCTATTGCATACAATATAAGAAAAACAGACCAAAACACAAAAACTTAACTATAACCATTGAAACCATGAAAATGAGGTCAAGGACATTGGACATGTGACTGACGGAAACTTCGTAACATGAGGCATCTATATACAAAGTATGAAGCATCCAGGTTTTCCACCTTGTAAAATATAAAGCGTTAAAGAAGTGAGCTAACACCGCCGCCGTAGCCGCCACCGCTGGATCACTATCCCTATGTCGAGCTTTCTGCAACTAAAGTCGCAGGCTCGACAAAAAATGTATACTAGTTCAGTGATAATGGACGTCATACTAAACTCTTAAATATACAGAAGAAACTAAAATAAAAATCATAAGACTAACAAAGGCCAGAGGCTCCAGACTTTGGACAGGCGCAAAAATACGGCGGAGTTAAACATTTTTTTATATCTCAACCCTCCCCTTATACCTCTAGCCAATGTAGAAAAAATACACACAATCAAACTCAGTTCCAAAAAAGGGTTACAAAAGAAACTAAACAAAATGACAATGATACATAAATTAACAAAGGACAACTAGCAGTTACTGACATACCAGCTCCGTACCTCAATTAAACTGACTGAAAAATAATGTCGTCATCATATGAATATAAAGTACAATCCCTACCATTAGGGGTCTAGTATTATACCATCATAAAATATATGAGAAAAACATAACCTGTTTCATGCCAACAACTGGATTTAGAATAAATGTGTTAATTTCCAATGCAAAGACCCTATAAGTGAATCAATATCAAAGCCAAAATATGCAATCTTTAATGACCTGACCACAGTATCGTACATATATCCTTTCTTAATCTGAGTCTGTTTAAAAGTACTAAGGTTTTGTTAGCTTTTGAGGTGAAAACCGACATTTTTGTGCTTTGTAAAGAATATTACCATAAAAAAAAAAATGGATGTGAAATACCTGAACGTAAAAGATGTCTGCATGTTGAATTATATTTACGAATGATGTCCTTGTACCAATGATAAAAATTTAGTAAATATTTTAACTAGTTTGTGATGTTGAAACCCCTGGTGTAATATTTTTTCATACAACTATATCGGCAAGCCTTAAATTTGTTCAATCTCGAGCTGTGTTAGAAAATGACAAATTCGGTTGATTAATATAGAATAAACTTTTGATTTTGACACTTTTTAGCACTTCTGCCTTTTTTGATTGACATACAAGTTTGGTATGTTTGTTAACCTAATTGGTTCCACATCTTTGTTTATAATGTAGATAAAGTCAAAGCGATATACTATTTCATTAATTTATTCAAAAATAAATTAACTAAGCAATGGTACATATAAATAAATCATTTGGAAAACTATATGATAAAAAAAGGCAGTAATGTATGATCTCCATTGCAGCAGTATCAACTTTGAAAATATCACAGAATCTACATGTATATAATAAAATGTGTCATTAAATAAGACTATAAAAATAGCTTTAAAAGCAGATTAATAAGTTTAAAAGTCAGTTAAAATACAGACATAATACATCTTCCAGCCCTCTGAAAAATCATTCACTTAAAGGGGTAGACCTTAGTTCAGGGAGATAACTCTTTAAACCAGTAATGCGTTTGTAAAAGTCAAGTTACGTCAATGAATTTTAAGCATTTACCTGAAACATATGGAAATAATCTATGTATCCTAGAAGCTTAGAGCATATTTATGAAAATGGCTGACACAAACGTACTGATGATTTTAAAAGTTATTTCCCTTAACCTAGGTCTACCTCCTTAAATAACTTGTCTACACCGAACAATACTACTTTTAAAGCATGCAGAAAAAAATATACAGATAGATTATACATGTACATCTAATATGTGAAGAACTTTCTACTATTTCATCTAAAACAATACCTTGGAAAACGAAAAAGGAAATGCTAATAGAATAAATTGATAGCGTATAATGAACTTTGCATTCTATACCAAGGTGGAATCAATTAGTTTTATTTCTTCAAAAAATTCAATTTAATTTTCATTTAATAGATTTATTAGGAATTGAATTGAAACACACTATCAAGAGTATGAAAGTCTCAGACTCTTAAAAGGACATGTAGAATGAACAAGTAGAAATAAAAAAAAACAATGGTAAATGACGTCTCTTTTTCATGCTGTGACATATTTCTCATATTATTCTGTATTGTTTATGCATATTCCAACTTCCGCTTCATTTCAACCTCAATCAACAGATTGAATTTCGAGTGAATGAAAATGACTGGATTACATATCCGTTTATTTGAAACTTGATACTTGACTGGGACCCTAAAGCTAGCTAGTTCCCATCAATGTCCAACAAGTGCTTTTCTATTTGATCTGTCCATTCCCACTTCTTCCTCTTTTTGGTCTAACCAGTCTTCATACGTCTCACCATCCCTTGTTCTTCCGAGAGAACGCAAATATAGTCTAAAAGCACTAGGTCCTCTTTCAATTCTTCTTACTTCCTCTTGGGGTCTATGGATGTCTGTTTTCTTCTTTTCGAATTCTCGGTTCTCTAGCCATGTTTCGTATGACTGGCTTTTTTCTATCTCCGCACGTTTTCTGAAAAAAAGGAAGTATACAATGCAACAGTACCAGAACAATTCCATACGACAACTAGTCATTTAAAATATTCTAAATGTATCTTGAATTAAAAATATACAGAAATCAAAAAAGAAAAAAAACCTGCATTTATCATCACCTAAATTTAAGAAAATACGTGTAATGTAGACAATTAAATGACAAACAAATATCAGAAAATTAAAATTGGTTATCTCCATATGTCTATTCACTACATGGAGATACATCATTTCATAAAATATGCCATGAGACTTTTCACTCGATAATAAAAAAGATCTTCAAAAAGGAGGCCCCTCATGGGGGGGTCCTAGTAATCACATAATCACCATTTTTTGCCAATATAATCACATAATCATTAAATATTTGCTTATCTTTAGTAATCATTATAATCATAAACTAAAAATACAGTCCTAGGTAATCAAATAATCATGAAATATTTGGCTTGATAATCAAATAATCATTAAAAAAACGGCCAAGTAATCACATAATCAAAAACCCCATGAGGGCCCTCAAAAAGAAAACAAAAGAGTAAACAAAAAAACAATTTAGTTATTGAAAGCAGATTTGAAATCCATCTTAAACACATGATAAACACGCAATTCTATATATAAAAAAAAAGTTCTGGTTCAACAATATAGATGTTTGGGTTAACAGAAATGATATAAGTTTTATAATATGATTTCGAGTTGATTTGAAGATAGCAAACTCACAGACTACTTTTTATCTAGCTAACAAGATCGTTTGCATGAATATATGTGATAAAAGCTATTCTAAGATATCAGGCGTACTTTCGTGTACGCCATACGCATGTTTTGTATACAAAAGACGTCATAAGTGATGCTCAAATAAAACAATGTTAAAATGTCAAATAAAGACATGGTTTCTGGTTATATCTGAATTACACAACGGCGACATAACACAAATTAGCATTACATTATATATTTTCTAATATCCTTGTTAATAATTTTGTAAAAATACATGGTTCTTCCTTTCTTTAAAATTCAATCAACTATTGTTTACAATAAAATTAAGCAAGCAAATTTTCAGGGTCCTTTAAAGATGATTATACGATATGAAGGTTACTCATTATTGAAGACCTTATGGTGACCGGTAGTTGTAAATGTTTGTGTCATTTTGGTATCTTGTTGAGAGTTTTCTCATTAGCAATCATACCACTACTTCTTATTCCTATATAAAACTTGTCCTTTGCACACCATTCGGTTTGAATGAATTTTATTACATATTGTGTAAACTGTGGTGGTAGGGGGGGGGGGTGAAGGGGGGAGTTAAAATCAGGATTAAATGTTATATTTTACACAAAATGAAATAAAAATTGAAACTGTTAGACAAACAAGAAATCAAGTATGTAAATAAGCTTAAAAAAAGAAATAAATGGTTAATAAAAGATGAAGGGTGTGAATCTGAAATTACTTACTCATCCAATTTTCTGTGTAGGCATGAAATATAGAAACAAAACATTTAGCATAAAAAGTTTTTAAAGCTGACATTTTTTAACGGAGAACTATTGCATGTATTGCATCTTTTGATTCTTAACTTAATTACATATTTTTCTTGTTGCTTTAAAAAAGACTTCACAAATTTAATGTTTAGAAGATAGCAATGTTGTTTTTGAAGACTTCTAGACATCAAGGGGCTCTTTGAAGATCAAAAATAAAGTTAAGTGGCGATACATTATCGATACTAGTAAGCGTGTTTTTATGACCAAACAATCAGAATAGAATCCCTTCAAATCTACAAATTATGTTCGTTTTCCTAACCATTCTGAGAGTACAAATGAAAAAAGTACAAACAGTAAAATATAAAGGATATAACTTTGTTTCAAGCTTTTCAAACGAAAATTTGTGGTTATTATAGTCATAAATAGAGTTTACTAATCCCTAGATTAAAGACTATTTGTGACAGTTCAATAAAGTTTAACGTTCCTGTTTGCAAAGCTGAAAATACAATATAAATTGTAAGTCTACTTAATATTGAGCAAGGTTATTTTTGATTCAGTTTAATTCTAAAATGACAAATAAACATCACAAAAACTACAGGAATTTATATTAAAACTTCTGCTATAAAATGTTATTCAAGAAGTATGTATAATTTCTTTTGTTTTGATCTATGATAAAACATTTGTATACTTTAAAACAATAACATATAATGTAATACAACAGCAAAAATATGAGGCACGACTTACCCGAGACCTTTTATTTTCTCTCTAAAGAAATAATAAGCTCATCAATTTCAAAGAGGTAACAACTTGAAATGTAATTTAATGCCAACTTATTATAAAAACTCTATTAGTGTTCGTTTAATAAGGACTTGATGAGCAATAAACGTGAAAACGTATCACATGGTAAAGTATGGTCAAAATTAAGGATAAAAAAATCAGGGTGATCGGTTCGTTATTCCTGTAATTTCATATATGACCTTTTTGTGTAATAGTATTAAAGAAAAAGGAAACGAAAGTTGATGAAAGAGGACAATAAAAACATAACAAGATATAGAATAGCTTGATAACAAATTTCCGAACATTTCATACATTATGTGTTAGATGTATACTAAAAATTCATCAAAACGAGTGTGTAGTGAAAAACCTAAATTTCACAAGACATACAGAAATGAATGGACATAAGGGGATTAAGTAGGTTATACAGGGCATATGCATATTTCGACATGGGAATATGAAATAACATTGCAATAGTAAAATGGTTAAGGTAAAATAGAGAGAGAGAACTGCATGAGCATTCATTTTAACAGAAGTTCTTTATAATATCCCAAACAATCAATTTCGTTTGTCAACTAAACATAACCATGATAACAGTTCATGAATAAGAACATGCAATATTTGTTTTGAACTATACATTTTTTTTTAAATCTTGTAGTTTATTTCTTTTTTTATTATATTTGCTGACTAAAATAAATTCCAACTCCGAAAAAAAAAAAAGATTTTAGAAACTTAAATACTTTACCTTTCATTTTCCTCAGACTTTTCTTTTTCTTTCTTTGCCTTTATTACATCTAGTGATTTTTGTTCCCGTGCTTTCTTTTTTCCAATCCATTCATCATAAGAGAAAGGTTGTTTACTACAATTTATGAGAAAATGATAGTGCACCCTTGGAATTTAAAGAACAATTTTAACATTGTGAATACTCAAGATAGCAATATACACGTAATAGTTAAAACAGTACATTGTATTTAACAAATCGTACACATCTGACGCTATGATTTGTTTGAAATACGTAATTTTATTTTATCAGTTCACTAAATCATACCGTGTTTTCATATTTTAATTTCCAAACAACAGTATGTCTTGGGTATTTAACAAACTGCTTCCTAAAAATGCGTCAAAAAGTTACGTCATGTACATAGGTGAGATCTAATGTCATTTAAGACGTACACTTGAGCTGTAAAGTTGAGCATTACAAATTAATATTTATTTACTTTTAAACGTCCTCATTGTATTTTACCACAACACGCAATGGGACGTTGTCTCTACTGCACTGTCGCATACTAACAAAATCTTTTAAAGACTGACTGCAAGTTGTGATGCATCATTAGCCTCTAATGCGTGTTTTCTATTCCCTATTCCCTTATGACGGTTTAACACAATACGATATCAAAAAGTTCTGAAGATGGAAACCCAAGACCTTGACAGCACGATTTACTTTGTCAGTGTGAAAAATCTTGCATCTAGTTCTTTATATGTCGGGCGCCCAACTTTTCGAGGGAACAATGTGATGTGCTGAAAGCATGCGTTACTTAAAATCTTAACGTTTGTAAAATGTTATTATCTAAACCTAATGATGTAAGATCTAGAGTCTTTGAGATGAAACATCGAGCAAACTTCTTTAAGTACAGAGTGCTAAACTTAATCTCAACTACAAACCCAACGTCTCGAGCGTGTGCACTTTAATATAAAATCATTTACGCATATTTCTCCTGTGACAAGGATTTTGGAGATATTATATTACTGAAGAGTCCCAGGTTTTTATCATTCATCAAAGATACCAGTCTTAAAATTGTGTACAGCAGACGCGCGGTTCTTCTGCAAAAGGCTTATAATTGCATGACACACAAAAGTTAAATAGCCAAAATGAAGAACGAAGATGAACAGCACTGGGGATCTCAAATTCCGGAAGTTTTCGCCAAATACAACTAAAGTAAATATATGTATAAATAATTTAACTCTTAGCCCACATTTTTATATGGACAAATATTTTGGAAATATTATAATACCGAAGGGTTGTTCGTTCATTTCTGAAATGACTTCATTCTAGATCCTTAAGGCAAAATTAAACATATTAACTCGCAATTTACATAACAAGTGTACTATTTTTCAATTCAAAAGGTGAGATTATAATAACAATTCGATTGTTATAGATATAAAAATCATAAACTATTTTATATCTTCATATCATAAATTCGATTGTTATAGATATAAAAATCATAAACTATTTTATATCTTCATATCATAAAAATCAAGAGCTGTCAAAATGACAGTAAACCGGATTCTTTAACATTTATTTGTGTTCTGGCATTTATCAATATTACAAGGACCAAAACTCCTAATAGGTAAAATTTATGATTATCAATATCAAACTTGACTTCCATGTTGTCAACAATAACAACATATAAACTAGATAGAAAATGACTCTCTAGCAGGACAAACAACCGTAACTCCTGAACGGTATAAGTCAAAATCGTCATTATTGAACTTGACATCCATTTTGTTGTCAGTAACAATATATTAAAATTTTAAAAGGTTTGGTTGACTGGTTCATGAGAAAATGCATGGACACGACATTTTTTAAACTTTCAAGAACCGTAACTCCTGAACGGTAAAAGTAAAAATCGTCATTATTGAACTTGACCTCCGTTATGTTGTCAGTAACAACATATTAAAATTTTAAAAGGTTTGGTAGAACGGTTCATGAGTAAATGCACGGACACAACATTTTTTAAACTTTCAAGAACCGTAGCTCCTGAACGGTAAAAGTCAAAATCGTCATTATTAATCTTGACCTCCATTTTGTTGTCAGTAACAACATATTAAAATTTTAAAAGGTTTGGTTGAACGCTTCATGAGTAAATGCATGGACAACATTTGGTTGCCGCCCGCCCGCCCGTCGTACATCCCGAAATCAATAACCGACATTTTTGACACAAAAATCCGGTTAAAAAGTTAGAAAAAAAACATATTCTTTACACAGGTTTTTCAAAAACAGCAATTTAAAATCTAAGCTTATTTGATTGGTTTATTTATTTTTTATATCAAACCATGTTTGCAATGATATATAGTTTAAAATATATTAAATGAAATCATAAACGGAAACGTGATGTTAATTAACAAAATGTCTTTTGCTATCAAGTCCTAAAAAGTAGAGCGTTTTTTTCAATGAACACAGGACAACAAATTGACAAGCGTACTTGTACATGCCTAAAAAGGAAGTATTCTACCATTATCGGATTTTTCCAATGAACAAAAAATCATTGTACTTGTAGTAAAACCAAATCATTCATTGGTGGTTATTGTTCAATGAGAAAAGTATTTAATCAATCAAAATAACATTTAATTACATTCACATGATAAATTTTCTGAAAAGCGATTGCCAGCGTATGAACTATCAAACAAGTGATGTGTCTAAGCAGTATGTGTATCTAGATTCAGTAGATACATTTGATCTCACATCATTCCTCATTGTTACACATGCCATATTCTGTCAGATTTAAATCACCATTTGAAGAATCAACTGATTTTTTCATATATATATTTGTTAGATATGATATACATTGTAGTGACATTTACACTAGTTATCTCTCTGTGCACCCGTGTCAAGATAAACAAGAGTGCACACGCTGAAATGTCTCGCCTTCTATACTAATCATTGATATTATGTTGATAGTCCTAAGTATAAAGCTAAGCTTTAATACAACTGTCACATTAACTTAACATTAACCAAGATAACTAAACAAAGACCAATGAACCTTGATAATGAGGCAAAGGTCAGATGAACCATGCCAGGCAGACATGTACAGCTAACAATGCTTCTATACAACATATATAGTTGACCTATTACTTATAGTTTAAGAAAAATAGACCAAAACACAAAAACTTAACACTGTGCAATGAACCGTGAAAATGAGGTCACGGTCAAATAAAACCTGAGCGACTGACATAAAGATCATAAAATATTTCCATACACCAAATATAGATGACCTATGGCATATAGTATTAGATAAAAAGACCAAAACTCAAAAACTTAACTTTGACCACTGAACCATGAAAATGAGGTCAAGGTCACATGACATCTGACTGCTAGATAGGTACACCTTACAATCATTCCATACAACAAATATAGTAGACCTATTGCATATAGCATGAGAAAAACAGACCAAAACACAAAAATTTAACTATAACCACTGAACCATGAAAATGAGGTCAAGGTCAGATGACACCTGCTAGTTGGACATGTACACCTTACAGTCCTTCCATACACCGAATATACTAGCCCTATTGCTTGTAGTATCTGAGATATGGACTTGACCACCAAAACTTAACCTTGTTCACTGATCCATGAAATGAGGTGGAGGTCAAGTGAAAACTGTCTGACAGACATGAGGACCTTTCAAGATACGCACATATCAAATATAGTTATCCTATTACTTATAATAAGAGAGAATTCAACATTACAAAAAATCTGAACTTTTTTTTCAAGTGGTCACTAAACCATGAAAATGAGGTCAAGGACATTGGACATGTGACTGACGGAAACTTCGTAACATGAGGCATCTATATACAAAGTATGAAGCATCCAGGTCTTCCACTTTCTAAAATATAAAGCTTTTAAGAAGTTAGCTAACACCGCCGCCGCCGCCGGATCACTATCCCTATGTCGAGCTTTCTGCAACAAAAGTTGCAGGCTCGACAACAAAAACTATGAAAGGGCTTAACTCTTTAATAATGACATTTGCTATCGCCTCTTAAGAGACAGATACAGGAGAACTCAATTGAGAGTATACTTTATGATAAGCTTAAGGTATCACTGTGTATTCACTAAACCCAATTAGGAATTGATAGTATCCAAATCTAAGTATAACAATATTGACACCATGATCTTCTGTATTTCAAAATTGCCAATTTTAAACTTTCAATGTTTTAAAAAAAATCAACTAATGTATCTAGTTTTTAGATACATGTCCACATATATACTTACAGTGTGAAAAACTATTTTAAAATTGCCGATTGGGGCTACTTTTATGCATTTATACTTTGATGACATGTTAAGAAATACGAAATAACATTGCAACAAAAGTATTTGACACACATGAGGTTGTAGTATTTTGAAAACGTTAAAATACTTTTGAAAATAGTTATAAAGTGAATCAATTTTGAGAAAGTTTGATAAAGCTCTTTTGAAGTATCATAAAATACGATTCATTCTTTTAATAATCTAAATCCAAATATATAGAATACCATTGAATTAACTAAAAAGACAATCTGACATACTGAAGTTATGTCAGGAGTAAATAGCTGCAACACATTTGATTGAGGGGAGAACTGTGAAAAGGAAATGACAAATTTGTGAAATAAGTTAAGACAATAGAAAGTAGTAACATGCTGTACTTATATATCTATACGTTTAGGTGTCATTGCAACAGGTAATGGAATTCTTCAGTTGGTTACAAAAAGGTTTTTTCTTATTCTCATCTAAACGATACCATATTGACTACCAGTATCGCATAGATTGACTATGGAAGAAAATATCTTTATTTCAAATTTAATTCAAACAAATGTGCAATAAAAAATTATGCATCCATGTGCATGCTATCATTCATGGTGCTACCATGTGAAATTGGACAAACAAATTACTATGGTGAGCTCCATCTTTCTGGATGATAAGATGTGAAATGGGAAAAGTTTGGTGTTTTGGGAGATTAATATTGTTGTAGAGATCATTAGATTCTGGGTTGTAACATGTTAAAGGTGTAAACCTAAATTGAAATAATGTGTCATGCAATATTTATAAAACTTTAGAACCAAATTTCCTTTGCATGCTACTTACTTTCTACTTGGTCTAGAATGTCTATGACTGAAATATATCATTCGAAAAAAATTACCTTTAAAAAAATGTCAAAGTTTATTCCATGTAAAATAATACTAGTTTAGTATAGGGATACATACTTCGATTTGTATTTAACTGACGCTAATGTCATAGTCCCTTTGTAAACGAATTCATAAAAACTGAAGGCATGAACTTAGTTCATCTTTCATCTTCTATTCTATTCAACACATTTTTTTAATTGTTTTAAATTTTACTTATCAGCTTAATTTGTTTCCGAAACAAAAGTATTTCATACCTTTGGAATAGTATATTTGTTAATGACAATAGCACTTTTTTAATGTCATTGTCACCAAGAGCGTTTCTGGATTAATTTTTTTCATGAATGCTAACACTAAAACATTTGATAGCAAGATGTGGAAGTTGATTCATATGCAGAAATGCTCGGGGCTATATATTACCAAAATGGACGTCTTCAATATAAAATTTCCTAAAGAGAGCTGTAACCTTAGTTCTTAATCATTGCTAAAATCATCAACGTGGATTTTAAGAAAAGTGAGTTACAAGTCATGACAGTATCGAAGTATTCCTGACCTGATGTTATCTTTGTGATTGACAACCAACAGAGCTGATGATATCCTTGTGATTGACAACCAACTGACAACCGCTGTAACTGTGTCTGTTCTTCTATTAATACAAACATAAAATACATACCCAGATCTAGGTTTAGTTCTTTCTTCTTTAATAACAGGCAGTCTCAATGAACCTGAAAACGATTTAAATCATAAGATTAAAATTCAAAATTGATAAAGAACTTCCTTTTAAATTGATAAATACTGATATACTATGTATTAAATTAGAAACACATCTTTGTTTTAACATATCAGTAGCGAGATGTCAGCTGTTAATATCATCATACTGAACAGCTGTTTGTGCTTATTTCTATGTGAATTATAATAAAAGGTACAGGATTATAATTTGATACGCCAAACGCACGTTTCGTCTACATAAGACTCATCAGTAACATGAGTAACGCTCAATTCAAAAAAGTTATAAAAGTCAAACAAGAAGTTAAAAAGCATTGAGGACTCAAAATTCCAAAATGTTAATTGTGCCAAATACGGC
Source organism: Mytilus edulis (assembly GCF_963676685.1). Taxonomy (NCBI): domain Eukaryota; kingdom Metazoa; phylum Mollusca; class Bivalvia; order Mytilida; family Mytilidae; genus Mytilus; species Mytilus edulis. Next base: position 45,776,342 of record NC_092348.1, on the reverse strand, counting down.
TAAGGTTATCTCATGTATACCATATAATATTTGAACTACACTGAAACTGACATGAACAAATTATTGTAATTTAAAAAAAAACCATGTTATTTGAATAAAACTTACGAATATACATTGTTGGTTACTTGATTTTGGCAATAACATTTAAATACCCCTAAAAAAGTATTCAGATATTGATACTGGCTTTCCTTTTCTATTGTGGTTGCTTAATTTTGGCATTTTGTTTTATAATTACCAACATAATTTGTCATGAAATAAGCAAAATGGATGATTTTCAACCATGGACAGCTGACAAAGGTTTCTTGACAATGAATTAAAAAGTGTGTTTTTAGGGGGAATGATCTCCCTCCTGGATATTACCAAGATACAAATATTTCAATTAGTAATGTTTCTATATCTAGCTACAATGGGGATAACAATAAGTAAAATAACAAAATACTGAAATGAAAATAAAATAAAAAAAAAGATCCTTATCAATAGGCAAAATCAAAAGCTCAAATGCATAAAACGAATGGAATACAACTATCATATTCCTGACTAAGAACAGGCATATTCCCTTATGTAGACAATGATGAATTAAACCTGGTTCTAAACTATAAACCTAGCTTAACCTCTCACTTGTATGACAGTGGTATAAATTCTCATTATATTGACAATTATTATACTGATGAGTCTTATATGTAGACGAAACTCGCGTATGGCGTAATAAATTATAATCCTGGTACCTTTGATAACTAATTATATAAGATATAGTAAATGACTTCATTTGACACTTACTGCAAAGTTACATGCATTGGATAATTTTAGATATATTTCAGAAACATTTAAAAAAATATCATTGTTAGTTGTATCTATGCTTTAGTTATAGTTACCTTCTTCGCCGTCTTCATCTTCTACAATTTCGTACTCTTCTTCGTGTGGTTCTCCGCTACCATATAATCTTTCCCTGGTTAATTCACGAGGGTGTGCTTTTCGTCTAGGGGAATTCATTCTAGTCCCTTCATACTCAGATGGAGGTAGAATGTTTGAAAAATAAAGCTGGCATTGGTTTCCCTTTAACCAAACTGGGAAAGCTGAATCGTTAAATTGATGAGCCATTCTTTCAGGTTCTGCGCTCTTTTTTGTTTGTTTTGCTCTCTGTTGCCATCGAAACAAAAATAAATGACGTTCACATGTTTTATCTTGGTTGTATTTTGCAGCAATTCCTAAAGCGTCGTTACCATCAACATCTCTTGCTCCGATGTCTGACCCTGTTTGCAAAAGAAATTACAAGCAATGGCTTATGAATGTTAATACAAAAACGATCTACACATTTTCAAAGAAAAGTATGAAACTTTGGGTTATAATCCTTTAATTCTCTATTCTATAATAAAATTTTAAACACATCAATAATCATGACATGACTTATCAATTGTCAATAAAATTTTATATATGTGTACATTGTACGTCTTTTAGAGATACTAGTGGCTTTCTTTAAGAACACATACCACTTTCTAAAAGGACGTCGACGATTTTCGATTGACCTTGAGCTGACGCAACATGGAGAGCCGTTCGACCAGCAGGTGTTGTAGCACTCAAACTTGCACCTGTAAGGAAAATGAAAAAAATATCATTAGCATTCAGGGATCTCCATGGATGAAAATTGAACCATGGAGGAACTTTCACCATTACAAACCTTGTCTATGCTGTACAGTGTAGCGCGATCGGAAGTATTTTATCCCTCCATACAAGGAATGGTGAACATGCTAATTCATTGCTTATTTAAATTATATAATACTTTGAATTTTCATTATAGAATTAGAAGGATCAATATTTTCATTTATTGCCGTTTTTAACCATTCAAATGCCAAGTCTTCATGGTCCCCCCTTAAGTCGAGAATGACCAAAAGCTGTCATGAAGGGCCCCATGTAGATTTCTTGTATTTTTGGGGGTTAAAAATCGCTTATTTTTCATGGACACTGTCAAATTCAGAACCCATTACCGGTATGGCTGATTTGCAGCAACACTAAAACGATTCGTACGGGTTATGTAAAAGGTTAAAGAGATTTGTAAAGCAAACGTTGACAAATGAAAAGGGTTTTAATGACTTTATCTGGCAAATTGATGCTGTGCAACGTCTGAATAAAAACCGGAAACGCGGATGTATCAATTTGATTGTAATATACGAAATGAATTCGGAATTACGATACGATATTTCTTTACAGGAAATATTTTTTTTATATATAAGTTTTTACTTTTAAACTTTTAAAGTTATTCTAAATTATCGTTACAGCAGTACTCGAGTTATTTGCGATGAAATAATATTTACTGTTTTGCGTCTTATTTTGTACTTCTTAAAAAAGGGGGATGCTGATTGCGTAAGTCAAAATAAAGCATGTGTTCGACTTGTTAAACTGTTTTCTTTGTAACTGGATTCTTAATTTATTTATTTAATCTTAATTATCATAATCATTTGCTGAAACTTAGTTGATTAATTCGACAAATGGATCGTCTATCCTCAGATAGTATTCTCCTGTCTGGTTTGTTGATCTACCTGTACAAGCTCAGGTACAAGTGATTAGCGATTTTAATCCGGATATCCCTCAGGCGTTAGAACTGTATTGGATTAAAACATAAAGCCTAAGGGTAATGCAATTACATGCATTTGATTATAATTGATAAAAAAAAAATGGCGTCGGACTACAAAAAACGATGAAGTTTTGAACGATGGCGGAAGACAATTTAACGATGGCGCAAGACAATTTAACGATGGCGCAAGACAATTTAACGATGGCGCAAGTCATTTGACGATGGCGCAAGACATTTGAACGATGGCGGGGCGCCATCGTTAAACAGGCCATGGAGATCCCTGAGCATTCCAGTTAAAAATATTCATAAATGCAGCTAAAAAGTGAAATGCAAATAAAAAATTTCTAGTGTATTCTTCTTTTGTGGCCATTTTAAACTCGTGCAGATTGGTTGCTTCCTAACGTCCGACTAAAAAGTAAAAAATGACTGTGTTCTCGAAAACAGCGTGTGTTTTCACATATAATACTGTAGATTTAGCTACTAGTTTTATATTTTGTTACTATGCACGAATATCTGATTTTAAGGTTGATCAATTGACTAATTTGTGATAAGATAAATTACATTGAGAAATATTTTATGAATGGTCAAGATCAGAAAAGATGATTACAAATTGAACAACAAATTGAAAAAGCAAGTTTGAATAAATGTAGACCGGATTGAGGACTGCCAATGTATGAAAGTGAAACGACAACCGAAGATCATTTTATACGTACATTTCAATTGGTTTTTTTTACTTGAAAAGTGAATATTGAATACTGTGAACAGGAGTCACGAAACTGAACGGCCACATTCAAACCGTACGTTTTATCGTGTATTTATAGATCCAATATTGCTAAACGAATTTTCCCTCTTACAGCGTATGACTTGCTGGATATGGTAAAAAAATATTCGTTCTCCTATCTGTTCATAGTACACGGATGCCCAAATCGTACTAACACTGTTATGTTCAGTAGACCGTGAAATTGGGGGTCAAAACTCTAATTTGCCACAATGGTCTGATTATAGATACCATACAATGAGGATAGCGTCCATACATCTTTCGAAGGGATGAAACAAGATTAACAATAAAGAAATACTAGTCCAAGATTCCTTTGATATCAGCAGTCCTATATCAAGACAACCAAGACTGAATATGACAACTATAGTTTCAAATTGCATAATTACATACATGCATGTACATTATGAACTTCAAGGTGATTAAAAGTTAAAAAGAAATGGAAAGTACACACTGTGAAAAAAATGTTATTTTATGTATTTTCAATGACGTACAAATATCATGAAATAGCTCAATATTGTGCTGAACGTGGTATTAAACACCAATCAATTAATAAATCAATCAATTTTGTAGTAAAAGTTTAGTCCTCAACCGAACCCCTTTCAAGTCATTGTAAATAACTCGATGTAAGTCAAAGAGAAAACTTCTGTGACTATGTCAGATTTCAATTTGTTTGCTGTGTTTGTGTTTGTGTTTTGGTTTTGTCATTTGGTAAAGTACTTTCAGTTTTGAATTTTCCTCACAGTTCGGAATTTTTGTTATTTTAATTTTTGTTTCGCAAGGCGAACAACAAAGTCGGTAGACTTTGGATAATATACTGGTAGTGATGAGAAATTGTCTACTAGTAAATAGAGTTCATGTCACTACGTATACCCTTTACTAAATAATCTGTTTTAATGTTTCGACTGATGATTATTTTTGTAAATTGTAATGTATTCGAATGTTTATACACTATTGCACAGGTGGTGGGAGTTGGATTAGACCATTTTCTCTAACATATATGTTAAAATTATACCATAGCTTTTGTTGAAAGCCCTGGCATTAAGTGATTAACCTCAAGAGACCGAAGGTCGAGTGAGGTTGCCGGGGGTTTCAACAAAAGCTATGGTATAATTTATAAACATCGCAAAACTATCCCAAAAATATGAAATATCTGTTTTAACCTATTGCAACTTTCAGTAAAAATATTCCCTTGGTTGGGGCCATTCAAACCCCGCCCACTTTCTAAAAAAATCGGGGCTTAAAAAGCCGCAAATATCAGTAAGACAAGATTGATCGACAGTAATGGAGCATCAAATATTGTTTCCAACGAAATGTTTTTACAGAAAGAATAATATGATCGCTATTATATATGTACATGATGTATGCAATGAAGAATTACCCTGACAGAAATATGTAAGGATTTGAATATATGAGAAAAGATCCAATTCTTGACAGTGATGATTACAGACTTTCACAGATTGCAGCAAACGGGAAAATAGTTTTACAAGGACAGTTTTATGAATGACTGTTTAAAGAATGTTATTTTTCGGACTATTGTATGCGATGTAGAATTACCCTGACAGAAATATGTGAAGATTTGAATATATGAGAACAGATCCAATTCTTGACAGTGATGATTACAGACTTTCACAGATTGTAGCAAACGGGAAAATAATGTTACAAGGACAGTTTTATGAATGACTGTTTAAAGAATGTTATTTTTCGGACTATAATTATGCTGACTGTATTGGAGATTTTTAGGCATAAACTGCGTAGACAATTCCTAGTTGAAAATGAAAATGTTTTGCTGCTAATAAAAGTTAGTTATTGTTTATCAATCAACATTATTAAGTTGAAAATGTTTATACTTATCTTGTAAATTTTTTAATAAATCCCCCATTTAATTAATATCAAAAGCCAATACCATAATTGATATTTTATTTCTTAGTAGATTAAGAAAATGCTACGTAAGTTGGCCTAAAATTTAGGATCCTACTAAAAAACGGGTAGAAGGGTGAAGAAAAGCGCCCGGGGAAGAAAAAACAGGGGCCAGGGAAAAGAAAAGGCGCCCGGGGGAATTTTATAGATATTGTATTGGCATGAGACAACTTTGTGTCGATAAAATAAGTTTAATGCACATTATTATTTTTTCTAATTTCAGACATTCAAGTATTTTGCAAATTCAGATATATATATATAGACGTTTGTAATAATTTAAAGCACAAAAACAAGTATGAATGTTTCAATTTTAACAATAATATATGAATACTATTTCAAGACAGATAGCAAATCTGTATCTGTATCTGTATGTATACGTTGAAGATACCAATTCTGGCTTTTACTCAACGGGAGAGAGAGACACCTATTGGCGGTGTTGGAGAGCAGCCTTGAAGCTCTCAACTGTATCTGCGCATACAATACGGTCTTCCAGTTGGTTCCAGTGTAGGATACTCTTGACGAAGAAGGAGTTCTTATATGGATCGGTGTTGCTAGGAATAGTTTCTAGTGCCTTAGAATTGTTCTTCACTGAATTTGTCACTATATTGGCACTTACAAAATTGTCAAATGTTTTGGGTTTGATTTTCCTCTTAGGTTTACTTTTTACAAGAAAATCGTCGGGATTAATAGCTGGGACCAACCCCTCAACCACTTTGTACAGAAATACCAGCCGTTGACTTGTTCTTCTCGTTTGTAGATTGTCTAATTCTAACTCGGCTAGCATTTTGGTGACTGACCCCTCTTCTCTAGACCTATAGTCGCCTGTAATGAATCTAGCTGCTCTGCGTTGTATTCTTTCTAATTGATTTATATCATGTTGTGTATATGGGTCCCATATTATGGCACCATATTCCATAGTTGATCGTACTAGTGATATATATGCGGTCTTTTTGCAATCTTTTGGGCAGAAGCGTAGATTTCTCCTCAGAAAGCCGAGTGTCGAATTGGCTTTCTTGGCTACATTTGAGATGTGCGTGGTCCATTTTAGGTCTTCTGATATTTGTAATCCTAGATATGGGTTGTGTTGGACTTGTTGTAGTACATGTCCGTCTAGGCTGTACATCTTCTGGCTTTTGTTCTTGATGCTAAGTATATAGCACTTCTTTGCATTGAAGCGCATGCCCCAGTTTTTAGCCCATACTTCTAGGTTTTGGAGGTCTCTCTGTAGGAGTGTGTGGTCATGTTGACTATTTATGTTCCTGTACAGGAGGCAGTCATCTGCGAAAAGTCTGACAGATGATTGTACTGAATCTGGAAGGTCGTTAATGTGGCAGAGGAAGAGAAGGGGTCCTAGTACTGTACCTTGTGGTACACCGGAGTCAACTGAAGCTTCTTCTGATTCCTCCCCATCTACGACGGCTTTCATTTTCCTTTGGGTTAGGAACATCTCCAACCATTTGTTTAGTGGTCCTCTTATACCGTATTCATTCATTTTGTGCAGTAGTTTGTTGTGTGGCACAGTGTCAAATGCTTTGGAGAAGTCCAGGATAGCTACATCAATTTGTTTTCCTGTGTCAAAGGCTTTCATGAAGTCATGTAGTGTGACTAGCAGTTGGGTTTCACAGGAATAGCCTGATCTGAAGCCATGGTTTAGTGATGTAAGTACTCTGTGCTTCTCTAGATGTTTAAGTATATGTCTACAGATAATATGTTCCAGTAGCTTGCATGGTACAGATGTTAGTGATACTGGTCTGTAGTTTTCTGGTGCATGTTTATCTCCCTTTTTGAAGACACTTGATATATTTGCATTTAACCAGTCTCTTGGTAATGTACCAGTGTTGATTGATTTCTGGAATATCATTGTAAGTCCAGGTGCTAGTTGTTTTGAGCATTCTTTCAATATACGGTTTGGTATGCCGTCTGGACCTGATGCTTTGGATGTATTCAGTTTTTTCAGCAGCTTTTCGACTCCATCTGTATTTATGTTTAAAGGAGGTATTGTGCTTTTTATATGCTTTGATGTTGTTGGCAGAGTTTTGTCTTTATCTCTTGTGAATACTGAACTGAATTGTTTAATCAGTAATTCTGCTTTCCCTTTGCTGTCATTGATTAGGTGTCCATTGCTTTTAAGGGGTGCTATTCCTATGTTGTCCTGTTTTCTTGATTTTACATATTTCCAGAAGGGTTTTGAGTTGTTGTTTTCAAGCCCTTCTAGGATTGTGGTGTTGATGTAGTTGTACTCAGCTTTTCTGATTTGCCTCTTACATTCTTTTTGAAAATGCCTATAGTTGGTCCAGTTGTTGGTTTTCTTTGCCTGTTGATATAGCCTTGTTTTCTTTTTAAACATTTTCCTGATTTTGTGGTTGATCCAGGGAAGACTGGTTTTAGAGCGGATGAGTTTTGATGGTATATGGTTGTCAAGGTTCGAATAAAGATCTGTCTTGAACTTGTCCCATAATTCCTGTACTGTGGCGCCTGTTTGGTACATTTCAATGATGTTGGTTGAAAGTATGGTCAGGTCTTTGTGTAGATCTTCCCATTTTGCTTTGGAGTATATGTAGCATTTGCGTGGCTTCTTACTCTGATAATGTGGTTTTGTGTCGCAGTCTGTTACAATCATATCGTGGTCAGATATTCCTGGAGCATTAGAGGATGTTTTGATAAGTGACGGGTTTGAAGTCAGCACTATGTCCAGTAAGTTATTGCCTCTTGTTGGTGTTTCGTGTATCTGTGTTAGTGAGTGTGATATGATAACTTCCATTAGAGCTCTTTGGATTTCCTTGTCTTGTGCATTTTGATTTACGGACATGGTGTTCCAGTTTATGTCTGGGCAGTTGAAATCTCCAGTTAGTATGATGGTTTGATTTTTGTTTGAAATATGGTCTAATGATTTATCCAATTCCTTTATGTGTTCCATGTTCCTGTGTGGCATATAGAATGAGCCTATTGTGAGATCTTTTTTGTCTTTCATTTGTATCTTTACCCATTCTATCTCACATTTTGTTACAAACTCTGGTTTTTCAATTGCAATGATGTCGTTTTGTACAAGGATGAAAACACCGCCTCCCAGTGTTCCTCGGTCATTTCTGTAGGCTGTGTAGTTTTCTGGAAAAACTTCACTAGATTTAATTGCATCTTTAGTTGGGTTTTTTCCAGGATGTTCTCCTTTCAGCCAAGACTCTGTGCCGCAGATGACGTCAGGTTTGATGTAGTTGACTGCGGCTGAAAATTCAGATGTCTTGTCCTTGATGCTTCTACAGTTCAGTGTAAGGACTCTTAGGTTTTGTTTCTTTGGTATATTGAATACGTTGCTGCTGTTTGTTCTGTTTGTTCTGTTTTTGCTTTTATTACTCTTTGATGTGTTATTATTCATTGAATTATTTCCTTTTGGACTGCTGGCTTTTAGTGGACTGAATGCATTTGACGTAATTGATTCGAATGTGCTGTTGTGGGTTAAAGGATCATAATAGTTTGAAGTGTTCAATTCGTAACTGTGGAAAGTGAAAGTAGAAACGTTGATGCTTTCACATTTACAACATAGCCATTGTACATTAGATCTTTGCAGTAGGTCGTAGTCTGCAGAGCATAGTTCAATACATGTTTTGTGATGCCAGATGTTACAGTCATCACAGCATACTCCTTCGCAATTCCATGTGACTGGGTGTTCACAAAGTCCACATGGGTATATACTTTGTTGTTTCGTTCTTGGTCCAGGGTTTTGCTCTATGTCCCCTGCAAGGAGGAGAATTAGTATCAAATGGATCGATCAAAGTTGATGCTAAAGATTTATAAAATGTAAGACATCAAAAGACATGATTTTCAAAAACGATATAAAAATGAAAAATGCAAAATCAACAGTGGTACAGTTAAACGATTGTTAAAAATGAAAACGGATGTAGAATAAAGAAATATTAAAATTCCAAAAGCGTGCCTTTTGCATTGTCTGAACGAAAAGTTTTATTATTTTCTCTTTATTATTTATATAATTATATTACAAATCTCATATCTGTCAATCGTAATAAAGCTGATGTTATGTGTATTCAGCTGACTGGTCATGGGAAATGCATGAATAATTCACATTTTTGTCTGCGAGGAACATCTTAAAGACTGCAAATTCCCGATCGTAGCATCGTGCATACCACCATTTATATCAAGGACAAAACAAGCAAGGAAAACATTTATTGTTTAATTACACCTTATGTAAGAATCCGGGGTTTTGATTGGTTAATAGCCAGTGTATTTTTCACCAATTTACTGTTATAAAATGAATATCGTTCATTTTTAACGCCACCGGGGTATTTGCTAAAAGGATATGCCTTTTTTACCCTCTCTGCCGTGGTATTTGCCAAAAAATACTCTATCCGACTGGACGCTTGTAACGTCACGATCATCAATGCGTTTTAGTACATTAACATTCGGTGTAATTAAACAGATATATCATGTTATTGAGGGGTATTTGCGAAAAATACCAGTCTTGAGAATGAATTTCCCTCGCCTTACGGCTCGTGAAATTTAACATTCTCTCGACTGGTATTTTTCGCAAATACCCCTCCTTAACATGATATATCTGTTCAATAACATATTGTTATGCTATTCTCCCGGGCGCATTTTCTTTTCTACGGGCTTTGTTTTTTTTCCCGGGCGATTTTTCTTTACCCGGGCGCTTTGAGTAGGACCGAAAATTTAAAAAGGTTCGTTTTGGGTAACTCGACGCTACCTAATTATAACGGTCTTCGTGACATTTTTAATCAGTTAGAAAACTTATGTCGAGTCGTCAGCTGCAGTCTAATCTTATTTATTTCCATTTTTAACAGGTCACCCTAAACATATCTTTTCTATTCGGCCTAATAATAAGTAACATTAATTCAGCCTTTAAAATAAAAAAAAATATTTGATTTCCAGGCTTGGTCTCGTTAATAGAGGGATAGAAAGACACAAAAGATGTCGAAAGTTGACAATTGACAAGAATCTTGTAGAGCTGCGAGGACGCGTGTCGGGAGAAGAAATTGAAGAATTAGAAAATGAATGCCGATAAGTTACAAAACAGCTTTTGCTGGAAAGGCACGAAAGATATCAGGACAGTCAAACTCATAAATCGAAAATAAACTGACAAAGCCATGGCTAAAACGAGAAAGAAAAACAGACACACATAGTACACATGAAACAAACATAGAAAACTTAAGAATAAGCAACTGTAACGAACCCCACCAAAAACTATAGTGGTGTTCTCAGGTTCTCTGGAAGGGTAAGCAGATCCTGGCATCCGCCATGTTGCTAATGTTATAACGCATCTGGTAAATAGTCTAATTCGGTAGGTCACATTCATGAAAGGGAAGGGGATTGTACAGAGTTCTCACTAGGAATTTTTCATGGTGAGTACTGGGACTCATCACTTTTCGAAATGGTGAGTCCCAATAGATTTTGATGAGTCCAGGATGCATGTAATTTTTTATGTCGTAATATATTGAAATATGACGAAATACAACTTAAACGATGCATGTTGGATTGGTAGTTTTGATTATATCGTTAAAAATTATGATCTTTTAATAATTATTGTTCAAAATACATATTTATGTAATTCGTAGTCTTAGCTGTAACCACCTAAGGAACATATCTGATAGCATTTGTGAAACGGTTATTCCATAACTGTCAACCAACTTGTGATGGCGTACGTCAAATTTACAAAGGGATGATTTCAACTTCACCATTTGGAACTCTTGGTTTAATATTTCTTCCTTGTGAGCAGCATTTACCCTCTTTCAAGAAAATCATGATAGGAAATGCAAGCACGGGAATATCCTTAAGTGTTAGAAAAATATACCAAAAAACATCAACTTTACATTGAGCAATATAACATTGCATAAGTGTTTCAAGGTCAGTTATTTGCATTACAGTCTTTCCGTTAGGTTGTTGTGTGATTGTCGATAGTGTATGTTTCTATCTATAACATTGCATCAGTGTTTCAAGGTCAGTCATTTGCATCACAGTCTTTCCGTTAGATTGTTGTGTGATTATCGATAGTGTATGTTCCTATCTATATCATTGCATATAAAGTGTTTCAAGGTCAGTCATTTGCATCACAGTCTTTCTGTTAGATTGTTGTGTGATTATCGATAGTGTATGTTCCTATCTATATCATTGCATATAAAGTGTTTCAAGGTCAGTCATTTGCATCACAGTCTTTCTGTTAGATTGTTGTGTGATTATTGATAGTTTGTGTTCTTATCTATAACATTTCATAAGTGTTTCAAGGTCAGTCATTTTGTAAAACAGCCTGAGAGCTTGTATAGACAAGAGTGCACACGCTGAAATGTCTAACCTTCTTTACTTACCATTGATATTATATTGGAAGTTCTTAATACAAATCTGTACTATGAGTATAACATAAACTTAAAATAATTCAAGAATTAAAATGAGGTCAAAGGTTGGATGAACCAACTGGAAATTTATGCATGTACACCTTACAATCATTTCCATACACCAATTATGCTTTAAATACATGTGTATACATGTAGTTGGCCTATTGTTAATCTAAGAAACAACTTTAATCAGGAAAAGTAAACATTGATAAATGAACCATGAAAATGAGGTTCAGGTCCAATTTGCCCTGCCAGACTTGTCAGTGGCGGATCCAGGGGGGGGGGGGGGGGGGGGGGGGTCCGGGTGTTGGAACCCTCTTTTTTTGGGCCGATCAATGCATTTGAATGGGAGCATATAGTTGGAACCCCCCTTTACTCTGGGTTGGGAACCCCCCTTTTTAAAATGGCTGGATCCGCGCCTGCATGTATACCTTGCAATCATTACATGTTTTAAAATAATAGTTGACCTTTTGCATATATTGTGTCTAAGAAACAAACTTGAAAACATAAGAATGACAAATGAACCATGAAAATGTGGTCATGGTCAGATGATAATTACAAGACAGACATATCCACCTTACAATAATTCCATACACCCAGAGATGGGTCCGATTACTTTCAATGTAATTGATTAAATTACAATTACTTTGTCATTTGTACGATTAAATTAAATTAACGATTACATCATTTCTGAAAGTGTCTGTTTAAATTAATGATTACATTGGCAAAGTAATCATGATTACATCTGATTACAATGAGTTAAAAAAAACATTTTGAATGATGTGAATGAATACAAGTTTAATACAATTATAGCAGTTTTGGGAAGGATTATGTTTGATAAATTATTAAATGATAACTTAAAACTTCATATATTTAATAAACCACGAAAGTTCACTACATACATACATGAACATTGTGTCAATGGCTTGACCCATTACACTTTATCATCATTGATCTCTGAATTATTTTGACTTCAATTGAATAAAGCTTTATAAAGAGTTTGCTGTTTGTCTTCTAACCTCTTCTAGACTATACATGTGTTTCAAGGTGCAGTTTATGGGTGTTAAAATATGGATGATTTAAAGTTTAGCTACTAGCAATGACTAGTAAAAATCAATGTAAAATTTTATATAGTTTGTTTAATAAAATTGTATACAAAATGCAAGTACTAAAAATCATTGCATTTTACAAGTCCAGTCCAAATACATACAAAATTTTGCTTATTTTAAACAAGATTTTTCCAACTTTTAATGGGAGAGATCCGTTTGCGCCAAAAATGCGTCCTTTTGCGCCACAACTTTTTTGTCCAATGCTACGTTTGCGCCACCTGTTTTAAAATTACATGGTATCATTTGCGCCAAAAATAAAACATACGATTGCGCCATTTATAGAAGAAAAATCACTTCCCTCCTCCTTTATTCGGACTTGGAACCGGCAGTTTACACGGCAAATATTTCCTTTTCTGAAACATTCTTTCTTCTTACCGCTTTACTACTTCCCAATTTAATGTATGTAGTAGCTTGTAACTTCACTTTATTGTCCAAAAAGACAAACATTTAAAGATGAAATACATAAAACAGTTCATAATAATTCCTGTGGAATACTTCTATTATAGAGTTTCAGCCCAAACAGATGGTGGGATCACAGAACTGTGTCATCAACATATGTGAATGGCTAAAATAATTATCAGCAAAAATATTTCTTCTCTCTCTGTACATGGACTTCAAGTCTCCAGCTCATTTTCATGGTGAAATATATCTCCGAACATATAATACTTTTTAAGCCAAACATAAGAATAAATATTAATCATTAATAATTATGATATACATGTGTACAGGTAAAGTGGCGCAAATGAGTTCCGAATATTGGCACTATTGATACATTTGGAAAACAAAATTTTGGCGCAAATGATACCCCTGAAAAACGGTAATTGGCGCAAAAGGAGTGTTGCCCTTTTAATTTAGTTTGTGTTAATTAGAGAAATTTTGAATGTCTGATTAATCTTTTATCATACATATTGTCCTAGAGCTATACTCAATTGTTAATTTCAATAAAAACAAACCTTAATTGGTTATCTATTGAATTGACAAAAATCACAATATTAACAAAAGATAAAAATTCAGGGTTAAAGAAAAATATTACTAGAATATAACAGTATACATGTATTATCAAATATATATGTCCATCTTTAAATTGTCAATATATGTACAATATCTTTTGCTAAGGCCAAAACCATTTACTTGTATGTATATGTCTCTTTTTAGGATAATGATGACTTTTCAATACTGTAACAGTTTATGTTTTACTGAAGTATACAAATCAATTAAGATGATTTATAAAGTAAACCAAACTATTTTATTAACATGTTAAATATTTATTAAATAAGAATAACAAAAAGGTTAATTTGTTGACCATAAACACAGTTAAAAAAATCATTGTAATCAGAATGTAATCAAAAAGTAATCAGGATTACAGGGTATTTTGAAAAGTAATTGATTAAATTAAATTACATGAAATCAGATTTTTGGCTGATTAATGATTACAATGATTACTTGAAAAATTGTAATCAATTACAGCTGATTAACGATTACAATTACAATTACCCCAAGTCTGCATACACCTAATATAGTTGACATATATTGCTAATATAAAAGTATATTAGAAAAATATACCAAAAAACATAAACTTAACATTGAGCAATGAATCATAAAATTGGGGTCAAGGTCAAATAAAATATATATGCTAGACATTTATACCGTAAAATATTTTCATACACCAATTATAGTTGATCTAATTTTAGATTATCATATATATAGTATTTATAAGGAAAACAGACCAAAACACAAAAAACTTAACTTTAACCACAGAACTTGAAAACGAGGTCAAGGTCAGATCACACCTACCAGTTGGACATGAACACCTTACAAATGATTCCATACACCAAATATAGTAGACCTATTGCTTATAGTATCTGAGATATGGACTTGCATGACCACAAAAACTTAATCTTGTTCACATAAATGAGGTTGAGGTCAAGTGAAAACTGTCTGACAGGCATGTTGGAGGACCTTGTAATGTACTCACAAAACACATATAGTTTTATTCCTATTACTCATAATAAGAGAGAAATAAAGAATACTAAAAATACTAACTTTTTTTTAAGAATTCATGTGCACTGAATCATGAAAATGTGGTCAAAGAAAAGAACATATCACAGACGGAATCTTCATTACATAAGGCATCTTTACACAAAGTATGAAGGATCCAGTTATTCTACCTTTTGAAATATTAATTATATAAGCTTTTTAGATGTTAGTTAACATCCCTGCTGTTGGATCTTTATGTCCAGCTTTCTGCGATAAATGTTGCAGGCTCGACAAAAACGATATAAGCTAGATGTAGGCTGAACCAGTTTTTCAAATCTCTCACTTGTATACAGCACTTATCAGTTAAATGCTCTCGAATTTGAAAATTCTAAATCAGACCTGGGCTCTCGGTCATAAAACTTTACTCAGTACTCCGAGTACAAAATTTGTGCTCGAATCACAAAATCCAGTATTTTGATTTGTTGATTCTTGAGTCTGAGTACAAAAATCGTGCTCGAAACTTTTATGACCACAAGGCATGTGTATTTATATATTTTTAATGTTGCCTGAAGTTGGCGGCAGTCTCATCAAAGCTCTTTAAATTTGCATATATTGGAACAATCTTACTTAATAAAATTACTGTCACAACTCCATTTTGTTTTACATCCTTTTTATCATGTATAAACTTAATATTTCATTATTTTAGGACAAGAATGTATCTAATACTGTATCATGTAATATTATATAATTACAGATTTGGAGAATTTTACATATGATGCATGTCTTATATGAAATGTATTGCACCAATACAAGAATAAATAAAACTAAGCATACCAGCATCTATTAATCTTTTAACCAATTTGTCATGGCCTCTGTGACTAGCTATAAATAAAGCAATGAATGCTCGTTCTTCAATCCATGGACGTCTCTGTTTCTTAGTCATATAATCAGACTGGGGCGTATGGTAGGTAGTGTTTGCTGTTACACCTAAACTGAACACCTACAGAAAGATTTTTAAAGTCTATGTAATTAAAATTACAAAAAAAATCACATTGTTAGCTGGCTTAGTGCGCAAACATAGTTTGGTCACCTTAATTGTTCATAAATTATTACACATTTTGAACAAATGTAAGTTATATCTTTAATTGTTCTCTACTTTTCAAAGAACAAATTTCAAGCACTAGTTTTTATCCATCCCACCCCAGTTTGGCTGTTCCTAAAAGAAATTTACCATTGCTGCCAAACTGATCAGACAAAAGGTCCCATTGCTAAGTTTACAATAGTTTAATGAATAATTTTTTTTCTTAAGATTATATAATTAAATCAGAGCTAAGGAAATAAATGAATAGCATGTATATATGGTAACTTGGTCTGTATTTCAAGATCATGACATATTATTGAGAAAAAAATGACTGTAAATCACAGGTACCTGAAAAGCATGAAATCGAATAAAAACTGAACCAAACAATATAAAATAATATAAAAACAAAATAAGTAACGCATGATTAAACAAAAGAAATTGAACATAAAAAAACATATAATAAAACAAGAGACTTACTTGTTTGATCTAAAGGGAGATAAATGAGAAATATCTTTCTGTAAATCAGAGTTAAATTTTTTTCCATCACTGATGGAAAGTTGATGGAAAGTTGTTCCAATACTCCATCAACTTGATGGCATTTTTTCCATCTCGAAATTCCATCACGTTTTGATGGAAAATCTAGGGAAGGGTAATGGTCTGTGAGGACCAGATTTTGACTTTGACTTATCTCAATGTACTACTATGCAGAAATTACTTATCTACTTAGTCACAGTTTGTGATAACAGCTCTTACGATTTGTATGAATAGTATATATAAATGTAGTATGATGTTTGACTCAAAGATCTATACCCCTAAGAAGCAAAGGATAACAGTCAAGGGGCTAACTTAAATAAGTTATTAGAGAAAAATAACATACATGTTGTTATTGTGGGCTAAAATATCAAATAACTGTGATAACATATGTACATGTTATGTTACATTGTTTCCAAGGGACAATATACAATCTTTATTTTGTTAATTTTTTCTCAAGCTCTATTGATATTATCATTTTCTTTAATATACATTTTTATTTATATATATAAAAGAGGATGTGGTATGATTGCCAATGAGACAACTATCCACAAAAGACCAAAATGACACAGACATTAACAACTATAGGTTACTCAGTACGGCCTTCAACAATGAGCAAAGCCCATACCGAATAGTGAGCTATAAATATGTATACTAATCTTTGCAAAGATAAAACAGCTCATAGTTTACCAATCATGCATTATATATACACCTATGTTATTATGGAAAATATATTCCTGAAATAACCAAAAGGTGTTATTACAGCTTCTCTATATTTATTTAAAGGCTTTCTGCTCTGACATGCATATCAATGTACATTGTATTTCAATGCATTGTAAGAAATGATGATCAGAGCTTGTAATGAGGCATTACACAAGTTTCTAAGTGTCTCATTTACTCATATAGTAAGTTACATGCTTGTAATAACTAAGCTTTGTTATTACAGCTTAGTTTTCATTTGAAGGCCTTGTTTCATTGATTTACCATGGTTGATCAAAATTGTATTTATGGAATTAGAAAATAAGTTATCAAGGTAATATACTAAGCTACTGTGCAAAGTTTCAAGAATTCCCAAGTGCCCATTAAAGATAAAATACTTATGATATATTTAACTGATAATAAACAAATCATGTTATTACAGATTAAGTAAAAAAGAGTAGACAGCTCATGAAAATTTCTGTAATAACACATGCATGTTATTTTTCTCTGATAACTTATTTAAGTTAGACCCTTGACTGTTTAGATAAGGCTACATATATTTTTTTCCTTAAATTTTGCATTATTGCGTATAAATATATAGATATTGAAGCTGTAGACAAATTGAAACTTAATAGAAAAAGGTAATCAGCAAGACAAGGTCTACAAATAAGTCAACATTATAGATCTATGAAAATCATAAATCGACTTGTTATTTATAAAGTTATTGCTCTTTAATGAAAATTTTTCACAATTTTTGGAAATTTTGCTTAATATGTTGAAAACTATATAAAACAGAGCGATAGAAATTGTTAATAACAAAAAATGATCAGTACCACAATTTTTAGACCATGATAAATAAGCTTCATGATTAAAATCAAATCTTCAATTGATTCAAAATCGTACAAATGTATTTTTTGCCCTTTTATGATATAATTAGAAAACTAAGCATTTTAAAAATTATTTTGACTTAAATTGATCTGTCCCTTGATAATGTACATGTAATACTTTGAATTGTCAATAAAATTGTATATGATCAGATGCATAGATAGTCTTGATAAATCAATAACAATGAATTGTCTTTTGCTTACCCAGTCTATATCATTGGCAGTAACTGCTTCAATCAGCTCTTTCCATGTTGGCCAAACTCGAAGATGGAGAGTAGCCCCTGGTACAATATCACAACTTCTTATGTCCACACTGTCTTGTAGTTCACCTTAATCAACAATAAATGTTCATATAGATATATGATTTATTTCTACATCAAATTGGGTTTGATATATATAACTGCTAAATTATTGAACCAATCATAGGTCTTGAAAAATTCTACTACTAGAACAAATGTTATAATATTTAAAAAAAAAAAAAATTAACTTGATTAAATCTGATAATTACAAAATAAACTTGTTTGTTTAAAAAAATAAAAATCAGGAAGATTTTGTGAAATATCCTTGTACTAATTATAATGTCATTAATGAACTCAAAATCTATAACTTTTATTTTTGTCACTTTTTATAATTCCCGCATTTATGAAGAACGCAGAAATCTACTGCCTTCTTTTAGTATCATTGTCATGAGACTTCGAGTAGTCTAGAAATATATAGGAACTACAATACCAATTTCATTTTTAATAATTCTTTGTCTTTGATATGAATAAACTTTACCTGATGATTGCATGTCTTTGTTTACATTGAACATGACATCAAAACTTAAATAGCGTCACAAGTAAAATCCCTAACATTACAGAACCAAAAGCAGAAATGTTACGGTCATGACAGTATTTCCGTTTTAAAATCAAAATATGTTTGAATTTAAAAAAAACAACATAGAATTTGTCCCCTTTCACAGTTAATGCCTGCCTCATATTATTAGTCATCTAATTATAGAAAAAACATTGAGTAGGCAGCTTTTTTCTTGGTTACAGAACGGTTATGGCAAAAAAAAAACAAAAAAAAAACAAATAGGGTGAACAATACGTCAATAGTCAATATTTAGGGTGAAGGTGGAGCGAACTCAATCACTTTAGCAGCATGAAGGTTCTGCTATATAATTTTTGAAAATTTATCAGTATTACCTTCATCCAAATAACTTATTCGTTGCAAATGAACCGGTATGCCAGTGGCAAACTCTACATATTTCTTTAAATCTGCAACTTTCATGTCTGCAGTGATGTTGTACAAAGGAAAAACTTCATCTGTAAACAATTTTATTCGCATATTGAACGAAGGATTAGATTTATCTTTATCCCGTCCACCCATTTTATCTCCTGCATCCCGGCGTGTGGCCTTAGGACGCATTGTTGCTTTAAAAAGGCTTTATTTTTGCGAAATTCGTAGACAACAACACAAAGAGCTGGAGGCCGCCATGTTGTTTACTAGTGACCATGGAATTTTATGACCCGCAGAAAGTAATAAAAATAGAACGTTGAATATATTAAATAAAAAGAAAAAAAATACGATTTTTTCTCTTTTATCTTGCACATGAATTTGTATTTAGATTTTTAAGAGATACTTAGTATTTTATATACATAAACAGATGCGGAATGAATCTCATCAACTTCCGGTTTTCAGAAAGACTTTGGTGATCGGCAAACATCATGATTAGATCGCTTTGCAGAAAGCTCCTGACACAAAAATCAATCGTATGCATTACAAAGAGATCTTCTAATATTTTTAGAATCGTGTGGCTAAGGAAAATAGGGTCTTGCTCTTCTGATTTTTAGGCGTTTTATCTTCTTGAGTTGACCTTTCCCAGAAATACATTTCTTATCCATGTTAAAATTATGTAAGATGCAGTTAATATTAGTTTTGCATGTGCAGCTGGAGAAACCTGTTAATTTTTGCATAGGCAGTGTCTGCGCATATCTGCATGCAGGGAGGTATATCCTAATTGGACTTCCTAGGCTACGGGTACCCACGACCGATTTGATAATGAACTGTCATATGGTATCGGGTACATTCACCCTAAAGTACATGTTTGCCCTGGGTCCATTTGCCCTGAGTTTGTTCACCCATTGAGTCCATTCGCCCTACTTAAAAAATTATAATATTCAGGGCATTGAACATGTTGAAGTTGGATAAACTTATTCAGATAATATGAGGCAGGCATTACCTGTAAATGGGGACGAAGTCTGTATGAATTATTTTTTTGTAACTTAAATATTTGTTTAGAAAAAAAGAAACGGAAATACCGTAACGTTTCTGATTTTGGTTCTGTTGTTAGGGATTTAGTTGTGACGTTATTTAAATTATGACGTCATCTATATGCAATGTAAACAAAGAAACGCTATCATCAGGTAACGTTTTTTCATATCAAGGAACTAATAAAAATGAAATTGGTATTGCGCGTTCCTTCCTATTTTATATTAGACTGATAAATATATATTTTACTCAAAGTTTCATACAAACGAGACCGGAAAAAGGAAGTACATTGTACATTTCTGCGCAGGTCCGGGATTTCAAAACACGACAAAAAAAAATTTGAACGATTTTGAGTTCATTGGTACATTGAAAAATTCGGGAAATTTTCCCGTATTTATTTTTTTATTGAATTTTCTACTGTTATTGGGGACTCCATCCCCATATTAACATGATTAATATGGTATATATTCTTCACATTTATGAAAACATATGAAAATATTTAAAAGTTGATGGCTTTTTAAGGATTACTGTGACTGTGTTAACATACATTGTAAATGATTTCATATTCAAAGATATTTTTAAAGATAATTAGCCCAAAAAAATATGACTGTGAACTACATGTACACTGTATAACATTTACATGTATCATGTTTATAAGAGTTAATAGAAGAATTATGCTTTCAAAATATATTTGGTTTTAAAGTATCTTTACATTATCCACAAGGTTCTGCTATTCCAATATGTGGCAGGTACAATAAATGTACCTTATATTTATTATAATTAACAAATATATGACCTAATATTGCATGTATTGATACATGCAATTTTGATGAAATTAAATTGAAATTGATTGAAAAATTAAAATGTGTATTAGTGACCAGGGGTCCAAATTAACTTGTGAAGGCCAGTAGCCACCTGGGCTACTAGACTTGAAAATCAGTTAGCCTAGACAAAAAGTCAGTAGCCCACATAATTTTACAGTATATACTTAACTTTGTTGTTTACTTCAATCAAATTTCATTAATGAAAAAAAAATCATTTGCAAAATGGGAATCTTCATGCCCTGTGTACATGATTTTTTACATATCTTTTAAAGACAACTAAAGAATTCTCTGTTCTGGAATACATGTAGATGATAGATGAAATGTTTCATTTTATTTCTATAATAATCTAATTTATTAAATATCTTGGTCGATTCATTTTGCGTATTAAACTACGTACATTTGTAAACAAATGACCCCCTTTTTTCTAGACTATTTCATGTATTCCAAAAGCGTTGTCATGAACTTGATATCTTCTCTGATTCTCTTTTTTTTTTGTAAACTGTCCAGTTAGTAAGGAACATAAATCATTTTTAACTATAAATGTTATTTATTGTGGTCGACAATACTATACTTTCGTTTTTGACCTTCATTCTCTGCACACCAAGTGGGCTTTAAAAATGTAACTACAAAAGGTACTGTTTTCAAGATTCTTAACCGCATTATACATGTATATATCATACTTTCTTTTATTTGACTGATATTACTTTATGACATGCTATTGTCATCTTCCCTGACTTTCTTTGCTTTCTTGAAGTCAAAACCGTGATTGCTTCATATTGTTAATTGTTAATGACCATCGAAACACCTCTCTTGTTATCCTTGCAAGCATACGATACATTCCGACTTTAAATAGACGACCAATCAGTGACCTGAATTAACGTGAACTATATTTAGTCACAGGTAAACACTGATTTGATTTTTTATCTTGACCGCGACTTTAATGCAATACATTTTAAAAAGATTTTTCTTTTTGAATTTAAATTTTTGTCCGTGAAGTAGCCAGTACTTGGAGTAATGGTAAATGGCAGATTTCAATTTGCCACCTGCGTAACCACAACTGAGTAAAAAGATCGCCCAGGTCAATTTCTGGTCGCCAAAGGCGACTGTTAATTTTTTTCCCTGATTACAAATGTATTAAACATCAATGAACATGTCATTTTTCATGTTAAAGATGTAAACTGTATTTTCAGGCCTACTTTTTTTTTGTATGTTCATGTCTTTAGCATGTTTAGAATAAGTTATTTCATTTCTATTAAAATTCTTGTTTTATTATGAAATCCTTTCATATTGTAACATTTTTCTTAACTGTTGCCATGATTTCTGCTAAACCTCATGAACATGTATGATAAATGGAAATACAAAAAATAATAGGTGTAAATTTTACTTGTTTCTGAAAAGTCAGAGACAGTGCAGAAGGCCATGTCATATTGATGTCATAATTACTTTATATGATTACTACATATATATATACTAGATTTGTTGAAAAATTGAATATGCAAATAGCATGAATAGTATTAATAAGTAATATACATGATAAGTAATATACATGATATATATCAAAATCAATGGCACTTTTTTATTTCCAAAAATAAATGTTCTCTTCTTCATGGAGATTGTTTTAGGAATAGCAAATTTTAGTATACATGACATTAATTAATACAATTCTTTTCTTTAAAATTTCAGACTCAAGTCAGACAGTTTCACAGAGCTTCACCATTATGTTCGGGTCAGCTGTTTGTTGTAAGTTGTAAAGCTAGTAATCATTGCCATGAATGTATCTATATTTGTTGCAACATGTTACATTGTATATGCACATCCATGTAGATTTGATTAAATCTAAAGGAGAAATAATCTCCCACACATGTACATTACCAACATGGTTACCTTTTAGTAGCATGCTATAATTGCTTACCTCAAGCAAAGGACTCAAGAGGTCATGGGTTTAATCTCTTTCTGAATAAAATTAAAGACTTTGAATTTGGTATTGCTGCTTTACATGTATGACAATTATGAGCAAAGATTCAAATCTGTTGACATACATATATCTGAAACCTATTAAAAACATATGAAGGAACACTACATTAATAAAATTGAGAATGGAAATGGGGAATGTGTCAAAAAGACAACAACCCGACCAAATAAAAAACAACAGCAGAGGGTCACCAACAGGTCTTCAATGTAGTGAGAAATTCCCGCACCTGGAGGCGTCCCTCAGCTGGCCCCCAAACAAATATATACTAGTCCAGTGATAATGAACGCCATACTAATTTCCAAATTGTACACAAGAAACTAAAATTAAAATAATACAAGACTAACAAAGGCCAGAGGCTCCTGACTTGGGACAGGCGCAAAAATGCGGCGGGGTTAAACATGTTTGTGAGATCTCAACCCTCCCCCTATACCTCTAACCAATGTAGAAAAGTAAACGCATAACAATACGCACATTAAAATTCAGTTCAATTTATTAAGAAATGTTAAAAACATATGAAGGAACACTACATTAAACTTGTCAGTCCAGTACTAATGATGTTGGATGCTGCAATTCCCTGGGCGTCGCCTCAATTCACTACACACCTCCTCATGTCATTTTTATCGACCTTGGACAGATAACTTGGCCATTATGAAAATACTTATTTATTATCACTTAAATAAAACATTTCAGTTATGTCTGTCAGCATTATAAATTTCGCTTGCTTTATTTGAAATGCAAGTGATGAACTCTATATACACAAAACAAAATTTTTAGCACTTTTTTTTTAGCTTTTTTAATCCTCATTGATTGAAAATTAAAGACTGATAGAATATATCCTGACCAAAACATTGGTATGAACTTATGAAATTAAGATTTAGTGTGTTATTTTGTAATGCCTTATGTTTTTCAGCATAGAGATACACCAGAAAACAATGCTGATACTCCATTTGCCTTTACACCTGAAAATATCAAGGTAAGTAATACAAAAGTTGGAATATAACAAAGGACAGATAATACCATGAACAAGGGAGAGAAAGACAGAAAAATAACATATAAAAAAAATGTATAGAAATTAAAAATTGATCAATACAATCCCATAACAAAAATGGTTTTGGTAATTATATAGATTGGTAAAGATTGGTAAAGATTGATTAATTCTTGTTCCATTAACAGTCCCCTAAAACAAATTTGCAAATATATATAGATTACACATAAGTTCCTACTTAAATTTCGTCTTAGCTTGCAAAAGTAATTATCATATTCATTTGTCTTTTCTGAGATGGTACAACTTTATGTACAAAATATATAATAGGTTATTATGCAGGGCAATGTACCAGATCATTGTTTTTGAAGTTTGAATTGTATTAAACACATTATTGGATGAGACGGAACATTTTGATTTAAATAAAAGTGTGAATAGCATTGTTTCATTGATAAAAATGTTGAATGATACTGAATTTAAGACGTTCAATTTAATCCACTATAAGAAAAGTGAGTTGTCTCCCCTACCGAATGACCAATTTACAATTTATTTTGGACACAATACTTACTTATCAGAACAAACAAAATAGAAGGGCTATTAGCATGATTAGGAGTTGATATTTTATTATTCTTTGGAATTCAATGAGATACACACATTTGAAAAGTTCTAAAACATGCATTTCCCCAACCTTTCTAAATAAAGATTAAATGTCTTTCCGACAATGATAATGAAGTAAAATTGTAAAAAAATGTTTTTTTTATTAAATAGTTCTATTTATTTTAAAAATGATCACAAACTGCATTTTAAATATTAACTGCTAAATAAGTGACATTCAATGCATATTTTAAAACTAAACAAAATGTACTGTTAGTATGTATAATATTTTTCAGAGATGTGAGTTGATTATAAAGAATTACCCAATTGGTCATCAAGCGGCAGCAGTTATTCCAATGCTAGACTTGGCCCAGAGACAACATGGTTTGTATTGGGCTAGAAATTCCTTTTTTATTGTTCCGATTATCTGTTACAATTCTACTACACTATCCAAGATATTTAAAATTATTAGTGTGACTTATCTCCCTTACCTCACTATGTGCTTTATTTTGTATATTTATCACTGAAATTTGAACTTTAATTTAAAATTGACATTGATGTATATTTTAAGGTTGATGTTACGTAAAAGTAAAAATAAGTTGTTTAGGAAAACATATCACATTAAATACAGTTATAAACCTATACACTGGTGCAGGGGTTTTCCAGAAATAATCTTAAATGTATATATAGAGAAGGATTTCAGAAAATTATTTTATGATTTTTGTTTCTTTTATAAAGATCAGTTATTTAATTCATTGAAGATACACGGAATAATATCAATTAAAATTGAAGCATATTACAATACAAAAAATGTATAGCAAATCATTCCTTTATCACACATTTAATACTTGGACAGTAATTAATAAAAAAAAATATATAACCATTCTAAATATGATATGGTATGATTGCCAATAAGTCAACTCTCCACCAGAGACAATGACATAAAATTTAACAACAATAGGTCACACTACAGCCTTCAACAATGAGCAAAACATAATTATACTGTTCATTTAAAAATAAGTCCATTTACTAATGTAATAAGTCTATTGTTGTGCATGTATCTGTCACCATTTTTACAATTATTTTTTTTTCAGGATGGCTACCAATTTCAGCTATGCATGTGGTTGGTGATATGCTTAAAATGCCAAAAATGAGAGTTTATGAAGTTGCAACATTTTACACAATGTTCAACAGGTAAGAACAATATTTAGGTACAACTGCAATAACGGACTAAATGTTTTGCCTGTTGTGTAATTATTGGAAGTTATATTTAAATTTTTAAATCTCCAAAAGCGTCTTAAATCTTAAAAGTAATCTCTGTATTAATTTGTCTCAAATTATTTAAAAAAATACCAAAGTTTATTTTGAAAGTCCAATGATTAAGTCTGTATTATCACAACTCAATTGATCTTTAGAAAAAATGAGGGAAATGGAGGTTGACTGAAATTTTGAGGATGGAGCCACTTATTTGCGCCACGATTACATTATACGTTGTATATGGTGCAAAACACTATAAAAACAAGCAACTGGTGTCTTCTTTCTTATATGACAGAAAAAACAACAAAATAAATGAAGATTAAAAGTTTTTTTTTATTTAAAATTTAACACAAATACAATAATTTATACCTTTTACCTGTTAATTACCTGAAAATGTAGGTAGCCTTATATAAGTTGCTAAAATAATTGCTTTTAACACATTACAGTCTGTGCTTTCCTGAGCATTTTTCATGCACTAACTTCGTCTGTATCTTTTATAATAAAAAAGATACAGCAGTCTGCAAAGCAATGTACTATTCTAACATGTCTAATGAATGAACACAAAAAAAATACAGCAGCAGCAGCCATTTTTCTTTTTTATGTGTAGCGTGGAAAAGGTTAAGCTCACAATCTGCCTTCAAAAGAAGCATGCATTTTTGTTAAGGTACTTTTTTCTGTTAAACTCATAGGAGAAAAAAAGATAATATCATAATAAAATAAGAACTAAATTACAGAATTGCTTAACAATAGTTTAGTTTAAGTACAGCTTATTTGAAAAAAGTAATAAGAAATTAAGGTCACCGATGCGTTGAAAAATAAATTTCAATTTTAATGCAAAAAATTGGCAATTTTTTCATCAAAGGGAGATAATTTGGAGCTTTTTTAATGAAATAAACATTTTAAAAGTCACCTGGGGCCCAACATGAATTTTGTACCATATCATAAAGTAACAACTAATAGTGTAATAAATAAAATTTGTAATAAAAAAAAATGTTTAAACTTTTGCTGAGTTTTTTATACCCTCGAGCATCTGTTAGTAGCTATAGAGTTATCTCCCATTGTCCTCAGATCGTTTTATAAACTTTCATTAGTTAGACAGTAATGTTTTGCTTTTTTCAGGAACTATTATGTTCTGCTTTGTTCTATTAGAGTATTCAATTACTCACCTCAACAACTAACAAAACCTTTAAATAGACTTATTAAGAAGGGATATAGTTACGATACTGTTGTCAGGTCATTAAAGATTGCATATTTTGGCGTTAATATTGATTCACTTATAGGGTCTTTGCATCGGAACTAAACACATTTATTCAAAAACCAGTTGTTGGCATGACACGGGTTATGTTTTTCTCATATATGTTATGATGGTATGATACTAAACCCCTAACGGGAAGGATTGTACCTGATGTTCATATGATGAAATCATAATCTTTCAGTCAGTTTAATTGAAGTCTGGAGCTGGCATGTCAGTTAACTGCTAGTAGTCTGTTGTTATTTATGTATTATTGTCATTTTGTTTATTTTCTTTGTTTACATCTTCTGACATCAGACTCGGACTTCTCTTGAACTGAATTTTAATGTGCGTATTGTTATGCGTTTACTTTTCTACATTGGCTAGAGGTATAGGGGGAGGGTTGAGATCTCACAAACATGTTTAACCCCGCCGCATTTTTGCGCCTGTCCCAAGTCAGGAGCCTCTGGCCTTTGTTAGTCTTGTATTATTTTAATTTTAGTTTCTTGTGTACAATTTGGAAATTAGTATGGCGTTCATTATCACTGAACTAGTATATATTTGTTTAGGGGCCAGTTGAAGGACACATCCGGGTGCGGGAATTTCTCGCTACATTGAAGACCTGTTGGTGACCTTCTGCTGTTGTTTTTTTCTATGGTCGGGTTGTTGTCTCTTCATTCCCCATATCCATTCTCAATTTTAATTGTCTTTTTTTCATATTGTTTTTACATTTCATAAAATTTTGATTTGATAGACATTTAAAATTCATGAATTTTCTGATATTTTCAAAATGTTGCCTATCTACAATTTGTAAGTGAACAGATGTTTGAGGCCTTGTACAGTGATCTGGAAGTTTTTTTTACTATGGGCCCAGGGCCCCTCAAAAATGAATTCAATGGGCCATTTAAAAAAATAATGGGCCATGTTGTCAAATGAGTGGGCCCTTTGAATTCACTTCTGTAAAAAAAAAAAAAAGTATCAGTATATTTTGGCAAAGAGGTGTTGGTACTTACCTTTATGATTTTAAATAAAATCATGGATATTGTTCCTGTGATTTTTAATTTCAATTTCAATGAATATACAATAACTTCTTCCAACCCCAACAATAATTAAGTTAACCTTTATTTACAATGTTTAAACTGGTACTGTTGCCTTGTTCATGTTCATGGTCTTTTTTTGTACATTAAATTTGGGTCTTCGTCGATACCATTCTTATTCAAGACGTTCCGTATCAGAGGACATTTCAGGCATTTCCTCTGCACTTCTTGTATTATTAAAACGTCATCACGGTGACAAGAATAACAGTATAGAGTACCATTAATTCATAGAAAAAAACAACAAATCGCTGAAGTCATGTTTACAAAATGTCAAAACGAGCCAAAGACCAAAAAATGACAAGGACAATAAAGCGTCTTTTATGGAGACATTCCTAAAAAGTCGTTGGGGTTCTTTAATCGAAATAATAACAAGCTAAACTATATGAGATTATTATTAGAGTTAGATCTCGTCTGTACTAGCTAAATTTCACAAATGTAAAGTTGTTTACAAAAAAATATATATCATGAATGATGCTTAATTACGTTTTTCGGGTTATCAGTTAGACCACATGGTTCTATTATTACAATAGGAAAACACCCGAGATGTTACATCACATGGTTCTATTATCATAGGGGAACACCTGAGACGTCCCAAAAATATATAGGTGCTCCTATTATTGGAGGAACATTACACAGTTGTGTACATACACATGGCGAACGGAACACGATCGGAAATTCATTTGACGATATCTTAACGTTTCGAAACGAAGTAAAAAATATTGTGCGCCATGTGGGCGCTTACATTTGTCACTGTATGCGCCATTTATTATCAATATGTGCTATAGGCGCAGGGCGCACCTCCTTCCCGATCACTGCTTGTACAAATAGTTAACATGTCTTTGTTGAGTTGTGGAGATAAAAGGTTGAAATGTGTTTAAGGCTTAAATGGCATACATGAAATCAAATTTTACCAAGCATATTTTGACTTGAACAAGAACTGGAACACTGAAAAATATTATGAAAGCATTGGATTCCGCATTCTTTTTTCTGCGGAAAATAGAGAAAGAAGGTGGAAGCAAAAATAATTCTGTTACAAAGGAAAAATAAAATTTACATGTTATGGGTGAAAAAAAAGAGTTGTCCACCTTTCACTTACATTTGTACTTGAATAACCTTCAGGGGAGATAATTTAAAAATTTAAACAAAATTCAAAATTTTGAATGACTAACCTAAACAAGTAAATAATACTTCAAGTATATAAAACAATACATTTAAGTAATAACCATGACTGATCAGTATAACTCTGATCAACTTTGATTAAACTGATGCAAATAATTAGCATGATAGTCAGTAGTTTCATACTTTAGATTTATGTGACTTTGAACTGTCTAAAATACAGGAATATGAAACTTTTTACAATTAAACAATCACTGTTGTTTTTTAAACACCAAATGACATTTGTATGTAGATTGTTGGGCAAGGACATAGTATATGTTCATTGTGAAATAGTTTACTCTAGAATTGTACAAAAATCACACCAACTGTTTCTGAGGATTATAAAACCTCACATTTATAAGGGTGCAGTTTACACCATAGCAGTTTTGATGAACCATAAAATATGCAAGCTATCAAGATTTTTCTATTTGCCAAAATCTTTTTCATCAATCCATGTAAAACCTGAGACAAAGCTTTTAAATGCAAACAAGTTGTTTTGAAAATATGGTGCAATGTATATATATTCCATTCTCAATTTTATATTTAACAAAAACTAACAATTGACACTGTGCGTCTTTTATTTAGATTGTTGGGGAAGGACATAGTATATGTTCATTGTGAAATAGTTTACTCTAGAATTGTACAAAAATCACACCAACTGTTTCTGAGGATTATAAAACCTCACATTTATAAGGGTGCAGTTTACACCATAGCAGTTTTGATGAACCATAAAATATGCAAGCTATCAAGATTTTTCTATTTGCCAAAATCTTTTTCATCAATCCATGTAAAACCTGAGACAAAGCTTTTAAATGCAAACAAGTTGTTTTGAAAATATGGTGCAATGTATATATATTCCATTCTCAATTTTATATTTAACAAAAACTAACAATTGACACTGTGCGTCTTTAATTCAATTATGATATTACAATTTCAGGAACCCTGTTGGTAAATACTTTGTACAGATCTGCACTACCACTCCATGTATGTTAGGAGGTATTGGATCAGATCTTATCTTAGAGGCAATTAAGAAAAATTTAGGTAATTAAGTGCCAATGTTATTAATAAATGCTAAAATATGATCTGTTAGTATTTTTGATGATGCTTTTTAAGTATCTATTTATGTAAATGTAAAAACTGCTATTAAATTTGAACATTTATAAAACGTTTTGTGAATTCATTATTATTTGTATATTTTGTAGGGCAGTAAACCACCAATTTAAATGTTCAATGAATTACAAATGATATATAGTACGATATAAGATATTCAGAAATATTTTTTTATTAAAAAAATTTAGCAAAAAATGCGACAGGGTTATAATCACAATAATTTAAACTTGCATTTTGAATTTTTCATATGAATTGAACAGGATTTTTCTCAATATCACAAAAATTAAAATCACATTTTAGTCTAAAACGACAAAATCGCAATAATATCTGAATTTACTGTAACTGATATGTGCTTCCAATCCTTGATACTGCATACTTCACAGAGAATCCACAAATTGCATACTATGGATCAAGGCTACGGAAATTTTTTCACCTAATTTCGGTCATTTTTGGATAACTTAAAAGTTGGTGCCCTTTTTCAAACAAAGATTGTGTGTATGCTCATACAGTCATACTCGTAGCATCAACGAACTTGTTTAACTGTTGCACCGCATTTACTTCAGAAATTTCCCTACTATTTCCCTTAAAATCGATCTTGAGCAATAAAAGGAAGGCAACAGTTTAAAAATGAAATGATTTTCATGACTCAAAACGAAAAATTTCTCAAACTTCGCTTACGTTTCGATTTTGAAGACAAAATTATAACCAGATGTTTTACGACAATAGTAAAACAACCAATTCCGGACTCATTTCCGGGATTAGTTTTGTTTATCAAATTCACAGGAAATCGTCGGCTTTTTAACTGTTTTGCCTTTGATAGTGTTTGAATATTAATTATAATAGTTGGACTTGTTTAATTTAGCATGAAATCATTTTGAATTTATGATTTAGTGTCTAATTTGCGGAAGAGAATTTCAAGCATGCGTATTAGTAAACAAAGCACGTGTGTTTGTAGTGAAACAATATTTTGTTCTACGTAAATTAATTTAATTTTAATTTAATTTTAAATCAGAATTGACAATTGTCTAAGCTGAGAAAAGTAATTAAATAATGCAGACAGTTGTTATGAACTTTTAATTTCTTAAAGATATCAGTTCTGAGCTCGTGATCAATAAAAAATTTAATTAAAAACACAGGTAAAGAGTCTGAGATTAGCGATCATTAGCCAATATTTCCCTGAGGCATTACTATAGTTATTAGGAGGGCCCTCAGGATTATAACATTTTACTGGAGTGGCAGTTTTATTACAGGAAAAGGATAACAAACAAAAAATAAGTTCAAAATGGCGATTTAGACAATGTTGGAAACTCGATCTCAACGAAATGAAATTGAATGACCGAAATTATTTCTGTAAAGAAATAAAATTTGTCCTAAATCCCAATTACTCATTTAGGACAAAATACTTTCAGTTTAGGTCAAGACTGGCATATATGACCGTTTCCGGACCCTTGCTATGGATACATTTATGTTTTGTTTGTTTGATTTAAAAGTGGGGTGAAATATACCAGAGGGACAGTCAAAACTCAGATTGAAAATAAAATGACAACATTATGGCTAAAAAATAAAAAGACAAACAGACAAATAATAGAACAAAAGACACAACATAGAAAACTAAAGACTAAGCAACACGAACCCCACCAAAAATTTGGAGGTGATCTCAGAAGCTCTGAAAGGGTAAGCAGATCCTGCTCTGGTCGATCCACATGTGGCACCCGTAGTGTAAATAGACATAAATAATTATATATAACTCATGTAACTATGAATTATTAAACATGTTTAAAAATAAGATTTGACTAATTTCAGGTATTAATGCTGGAGAAACAAGTAAAGACAATATGTTCACATTGATGGAAGTAGAATGTCTAGGTGCATGTGTTAATGCTCCCATGGTGCAAATTAATGACAATTATTATGTAAGTTAGATAAGACACAAGTAGAATGTCTAGGTGCCTGTGTTAATGCTCCCATGGTGCAAATTAATGACAATTATTATGTAAGTTAGATAAGACACTAGTTTAAACATGTTTGGCTTGGTTGGAGGAATTAATTTAGTCCAGAACTAGTTTAAAATTTGGTGACAGTGCAAAGGTTTGTCAAAGAATGCAACATAAGTTAATAGCAGTGGGAATTATTTATTTTCTTGAAAAATTAAGTGAAGTTTACTGTTTTATTAATTTTCAGGGAAAAACATGATTTAGATAAGCATCTTTCATTTAATAAAACAGCAATTTATTCTTCGCAAAAGTAAACAAATTCAATTTGTATTGTATTTCAGTTACTATGAGAACACAGAATGCCTCTGCTCTGTTGGCCCTATTCCATATTTACTGTTCTGTCTTTTAGAATCAAAGCCGTCTTTTTTTTAATTTTATTTAAATATGCCCATTTTTTTATACGCCCGGGACAGGACGTATTATGGTATACCGTTGTCCGTCCGTCTGTCCGTCCGTCGTCCACACTTCGGACAATAACTCAAAAACACTTTCACCAATTTCCAAGAAACTTTGGTGAATTGTTTATATCTATTGACGTAAGCTCCCTTTCGTTTTTTTTTAATTTCAGATTTTAAGTTTTGGATTTATGGGGCTTTATTCATAAAAAAGGGGGGATTTTCAACACTTCGGACAATAACTCAAAAAGGCTTTCACCAATGTCCATGAAACTTTGGTGAATTGTTTATATCTATTGACGTAAGCTCCCTTTCGTTTTTTTTTAATTTCAGATTTTAAGTTTTGGATTTATGGGGCTTTATTCATAAAAAAGGGGGGATTTTCAACACTTCGGACAATAACTCAAAAAGGCTTTCACCAATGTCCATGAAACTTTGGTGAATTGTTTATATCTATTGATGTAAGCTCCCTTTCGTTTTTTTTTAATTTCAGATTTTAAGTTTTGGATTTACGGGGCTTTATTCATAAAAAAAGGGGGATTTTTAACACTTTGGACAATAACTCAAAAAGGCTTTCACCAATGTCCATGAAACTTTGGTGAATTGTTTATATCTATTGATGTAAGCTCCCTTTCAATTTTTATTAATTTCAGATTTTAAGTTTTGGATTTATGGGGCTTTATTCATAAAAAAAGGGGGATTTTTAACACTTTGGACAATATCTCAAAAAGGCTTTCACCAATGTCCATGAAACTTTGGTGAATTGCTTATATCTATTGATGTAAGCTCCCTTTCAATTTTTATTAATTTCAGATTTTACATTTCCGTGTTATGAATTTTTATGCTTAAAAAAGGGGGGATTTTCCAATTTTGGGACAATACATTTAAAGCATAAAAGACAAGTTAAAAGAGCAACGGGCGTATCATGCGCTAAAGCGCAGCCCTTTATTAGCATTGAGAAATGATATAGTGTTTTCTCGTTTCCCTAAGATATACAATTATTTTTATGCCCCACCTACGATAGTAGAGGGGCATTATGTTTTCTGGTCTGTGCATCCGTTCGTCCGTCTGTTCGTTCGTTCGTTCGTTCGTCTGTTCGTTCGTCCGTCTGTCCCGCTTCAGGTTAAAGTTTTTGGTCAAGGTAGTTTTTGATGAAGTTGAAGTCCAATCAACTTGAAACTTAGTACACATGTTCCTTATGATATGATCTTTCTAATTTAAATGCCAAATTAGAGTTTTGACCCCAATTTTACGGTTCACTGAACATAGAAAATGATAGTGCAAATTTCAGGTTAAAGTTTTTGGCTTCAGGTTAAAGTTTTTGGTCAAGGTAGTTTTTGATGAAGTTGAAGTCCAATCAACTTGAAACTTAGTAAACATGTGCCCTATGATATGATCTTTCTAATTTAAATGCCAAATTAGAGTTTTGACCCCAATTTTACGGTTCACTGAACATAGAAAATGATAGTGCAAATTTCAGGTTAAAGTTTTTGGCTTCAGGTTAAAGTTTTTGGTCAAGGTAGTTTTTGATGAAGTTGAAGTCCAATCAACTTGAAACTTAGTATACATGTGCCCTATGATATGATCTTTCTAATTTAAATGCCAAATTAGAGTTTTGACCCCAATTTTACGGTTCACTGAACATAGAAAATGATAGTGCAAATTTCAGGTTAAAGTTTTTGGTCAAGGTAGTTTTTGATGAAGTTGAAGTCCAATCAACTTGAAACTTAGTATACATGTGCCCTATGATATGATCTTTCTAATTTGAATGCCAAATTAGAGTTTTGACCCCAATTTTACGGTTCACTGAACATAGAAAATGATAGTGCAAATTTCAGGTTAAAGTTTTTGGCTTCAGGTTAAAGTTTTTGGTCAAGGTAGTTTTTGATGAAGTTGAAGTCCAATCAACTTGAAACTTAGTATACATGTGCCCTATGATATGATCTTTCTAATTTAAATGCCAAATTAGAGTTTTGACCCCAATTTTACGGTTCACTGAACATAGAAAATGATAGTGCAAATTTCAGGTTAAAGTTTTTGGTCAAGGTAGTTTTTGATAAAGTAGAAGTCCAATCAACTTGAAACTTAGTATACATGTTCCCTTTGATAAGATCATTCTAATTTTAATGCCAAATTAGAGAATTTATTCCAATTTCACAGTCCTTTAAACATAGAAAATGATAGTGTGAGTGGGGCATCCGTGTACTGTGGACACATTCTTGTTTTATTGGTCAGTTTGTTTACATGGTTTTCATATATGTTTTCAGGAAGATTTAACTGTAGATGATATAAATGGTATATTAAATGATATAAAAGCTGGAAAAGTTCCAAAGGCAGGGCCAAGGTATGTCACTAGTAGTAGACAGACTTGGGTAATTGTAATTGTAATCGTTAATCAGCTGTAATTGATTACAATTTTTCAAGTAATCATTGTAATCATTAATCAGTTAAAAATCTGATTACATGTAATCTAATTTAATCAATTACTTTTCAAAATACCCTGTAATCCTGATTACTTTTTGATTACATTCTGATTGCAATGAAAAAAATCTAAAACTGTGTTTATGGTCAATAAATGAACCCTTTTTTATTCCAATTAAATAAATATGTAACATATTTAAATAGTTTAGTTAACTTTATAAATCATGTTAATTGATTTGTATACTTCAGTAAAAAATAAAGTATTGAAAAGTCATCATTAGCCTAAGAAGAGACATATTTACAATTATAAGTCTATGGCCTTGGTGAAATATATTGTACATATATTCACAATTTAAAGAATAGATGTGCATATATTTATTTGATAATAACTGTTATATTTAAGTTATACTTTTCTTTAACTTTGAATTATAATGTTTTGTTAATATTGTGATTTTTGTCAACTTTGAATTGACAGGTAGGAAACCAATTAAGGTTTGTTTTTATTGCAATTACCAATTGAGTATAGCTGTAGGACAATATAAATGATAATAGATTAATCAGACAAGTGGAAATTTATCTAATTAGCACAAATATTTTGTTTAAATAAGCAAATTTTTGTATGTAATTGGACTGGACGTGTAAAATGCAATGATTTTAATACTTGTTTATGTTTACAATTTGATTACTCAATTCTATTAAAATTTAACATAGTTATTAACTGGTAACTTTATTTCTTCCATATTTTAACTTTCATAAACAGCACCTTGAAATACATATATAAAGTCTGGAAGAGGTCAGTAGGTAAACAGCAAACTCTTTATAAAGCTATATTCAATTAAAGCCAAAATAATTCAGAGATCAATGATGATGTGGAATGGGTCATAAGTTAACTCATAAACAGTGAAACAACATTCATGTATGTATGTAGTGAACTTGTGAAGAAATCATATTCTAAAATATCAAACAAAACCTTTCTAAAAAGGCTCTATATATATATATATTAAACCTTCATTCATTCACATCATTCTAAATGGTTTTTTTTTAAATTCATTGTAATCAGATGTAATCATGATTACTTTGCCAATTTAATCAATAATTTATTCAGACACTTTCAGAAATGATGTAATCATTAATTTAATTTAATCGTACACATGACAAAGTAATTGTAATTTAATCAATTACATTGAAAGTAATGGGACCCATCTCTGGTAGTAGAACACTTTTAACTTGTATGGATTTTGCCATTGCCCCTTGTCAATCTAAGTCAGCTAACTCATGTCTTCTCACTTTCAAATGAATTCTGCTGTGACTTATTTATTTAAGGTTGATGCAAAATTCTATGGATTGAGGAACACCTTCATTTTCATTGATATTTGAATTTCCTTGTTTTGCCAAAGACTGGCCTATAGAAAAGACAAGCCTATAGAAAATGTATAATGTGTAAATATTCAAATGTGTGGTTCAACTGTTGATGTAACAAATAACTTCAACCAGTAACTTGACCTGGTTACCTGTTGATCTAACAAATATCTAAAAGAATAAATGAGTAGCTGGACTTGGACACCTGTTGACCTAGAAAATATTTTAAAGAATCAATCAGTAACTTGACCTGGGTACCGGTTGATCTGACACATATCTAAATGAATCAATCATTAACTTGACCTTGGTACTGGTTGATCTGACACATATCTAAAAGAATCAATCAGTTACTTGACCTGGGTACCTGTTGATCTAACATATATCTAAAAGTAAAATATCTAAAAGACTCAGTAAGTAACTCGACCTGGGTATCTGTTTATCTAACAAATATCTGTCATGTTACCTTTTGGCAGAATTACCAAGTTTCTTCTAGAAAATTATTGGATTATGAGATTTCTGCAAGTGAAATTCTCACCATAGGGTGTTCCCTGTGAAAATAAAATGCACACAGACAGAAATTACCCTGTTAAACACTTTTATTCAATATTGACTATTCCATTTATGAATAAACAGTATTGTTTTGAAACAAAGTGGTTAGGTTCCATTTCAACTGATTGTTTTCGTTATTTTATGATACCTAAACCTTTTAAACATTGTATTAACTGGAATATTCAGCCTGAGTTGAATTGAGTAAAATTAAATGGGAGTTCTTTTATTTTACAGAAGTGGGCAGAATAACAGATTTGCTTCAGAACCTAAAGGTGGCCTCACTTGTCTAAATACACCACCAACAGGACCAGGATTTGGTTGCAGAAGTGATTTATAATAGACCTATAATAAAATAGATTGTTGAATTTGTGTACAGTATTTTTTAAAATTAAAATGGTCAGCTGATAAAAACTATGTTTTTATTTGATTAAATGTAGAAAATAATAACCTATTGGTAACTTGACAACATTGAGGTCTGTTGATGAATTTAATTAATTCAAATAGAATTGATGAATATGTAGTCATTTGTCTTTTGAATGAATTAAGAATTTTTTAATTTTGTCTTGATTATGTTTTTCAATGGTTATGTGGTTATTAAGAATACTAATACATATGTAGAAGATAGGGCCAAGTAGTGCTGCATCTGACTGATTCTGTGCAGCAAATTAAGAACCCTTCAATGAATTTTTTTTTTCAAATTTTAACATATTAGTAATGGTGTCAAATTTGGAGTCAAGTTAAATATTTTCAATTTTGGCTTTTACTGTGTAGAAGGTATAGTTATATTGATTGAAAATTGGCAGTTAAAGTCTGATATACCATCGCAGAAAAATATTTGGTGTGATGTTCAAATTTTGATATGTTGTTTCTCATGACAAAATACTAAGAGGACATGTATGATATTGAGATGTTTCTCTTTTGCTGTTAAGAGCTTATGTCCTTGATTGATTTGAAAATTAACACTTTATGTCGATTCTATGTGATTGCATTAGAACACTAGCTGCAATTTTTGCTTTTAAGGCGTTATGACTTGTAATAGCTTGACTATTAACACTTAAGTCTCATAAGTATTTGTTAATTGTTTTTGGAAAGATTGGAACTTGTTCTAAATCTTTCCTTAGGCACTGACCTTCCTAACAACACGACAGGTTAGCTACTATTACTACATGTATTCATACTGAAATATAGTTCCGTATGGTTCTCATGTATGTGCACATAATATACATATAAACTGTAAACAAATGGGTATATTTTTGGAGTAGTTCATTAAAGAATGTTTGTCATTAAAGTGTGTTGATGGAAAGGCTTTTTTTTTTAAACATCTTGATTAGGTAATTGAGTATTGATACAATACTATACTAGATGATTGACAACTGTCATTATCATTAACCATTTAGGGATAAGGTGGACCTTTAATTACAATGCCCCACCTCCTAAACTGTCAATTAAATTGACCACATTACTTATCAGCCTCAGTTTTACATAATTATACAGACCCTATTACATCTATGCTTCAATATACATCCCAAAAAACAAATATCAATGAATATTTGACCGCATAATTGAATACACAAATGAATATATTAGATGTTTGATATATAAGGATGATAGATTTATTTATTGCCTATTACTTTTGATTACATTACATAAAGTGAATCTGTAAATTATGTCTGAAAGATAAATGATTAATTAAGGATTAACAAGATCTTTAAAAAATATGAAATATAAATATAAAAAGTATTCAAGTAAGGCCTATGATTTACTTGATAAATTTGCAATAATCATCTGCAATTAATCAACAATTTAGGTTAGTTCACTATATTTTTTTTTTATCAGAAATTGGCTTGAAACAGTTTTAAAATTTTAAAACTTGATTATAACAAACATTTTTTATTAGTTTATTCCCCATCAATCATTATGTCTATTTTAGTCATTTGAATTTTTATAAGAAGTGAATATTTATTTTTGCAATCAAGAACAATTCTGCATTTCAATAAAATAAGTTTTTTAATTTGTTTACGTTGAAAAAGTACATTTTCAATGCCCTGTTCTGAAAAATATAAATTGATCACAAGGCACACTACAACTTTCAATCTTCAATGTCATATAACCTATGTTTTAACTTACAAAATGCCCCAAAACAACATTTTTAGATTATTCTTGTTGACACTGTGTTTAAAGTTCTTTAATAGCTTAATATGTCTTATAAGAGTAGTTGGTAACATTTACTAGAAGAATTTTCAGCAATAGTGCTTTATTTATGTTCTTTTGTCCCCACCACACCTTAATATGAAATTATCCAAACTACTCTTCCAATCTTTCCATGAGTGATATCCATCACTTTGATTGTTAAAGACCTTTCACACCGTGTATCATCGTACAGTGGATATAGGTACTAACCAAGCGGACGTGAGCGATTTTGATCTTACACGGTAACGAAAAATCTTCGTTTTGTTCAAATAATATCAATGTGTACTTCAATCTAAACATAATTGCTGTTTTAAGAAATGATTTGGTCGTAGGTTGATGATTAGAGATGTCTCATTATTTTCCCAAAACAAGGGGGATTACTAAAAGCATGTGCAAATACTTGTAAAAGAAGCTCTCGTCTCATCCGATATAATTCTATATTCATTGCAACTCTCTTTCTGATAGAAGGTCAATGTGTGTGTGTAATAAGTATAGCTGTTTCAATAATTGGCATTGAAATCTTTCATACATATGTTATTATTCGATATTTTATCCCTAAAGAAGCGTTGTGTACGGTGTTTAGCTGACCACATAAATCCTTATGTACGGTGCATAGATAAGTTGTTGTACACCGTACACAAAAACTTTATTTTCATACTCGTTTATTACCCAAACAGTTTCAAGGAATGAGTAATCGCAGGTAGGTTTATGATTGGTAACTATTACTGTTGCCCTGTGTTAGGTTTCTTTCAGATAAAACATGTAAATGTTCCAACAACTGTATCGAAATTGAAAGTGGGTGTTGACTTTCACAACTATTTGCGCATTAACAAGTTAATTGTTCTTATTTGAATATCAAAGTTGTTTTATGAATAGGAAAAAATCGATGCAAAAATTATTTGGGAGCAGGAATTTCAAATGTTGAGAAATGTACATTGAATATTGATAAAGCAAAACAAAGATCTTCGTTACCTTGTAAGGTCAAAATCGATCATGCCCGCTTGGTTAGTATCTATATCCGGTGTACTGATGATACACGGGATTGAAAAGTAACACTTATAAATGTTCACATCATATTTAGTCCCAAAATTGTAGGTAATTTTATTGTCGAGCCTGCAACTTTTGTTGCAGAAAGCTCGACATAGGGATAGTGATCCGGCTACGGCGGCGGCGGCGGGTGTTAGCTCACTTCTTAAAAGCTTTATATTTTAGATGGTGGAATACCTGGATGCTTCATATTTTGTATATAGATGCCTCATATTACGAAGTTTCCGTCAGTCACATATCCATTGTCCTTGACCTCATTTTCATTGTTCAGTGACCACTTGAAAAAAAGTTAAGATTTTTGTTATGTTGAATTCTCTCTTACTATAAGTAATAGGATAACTATATTTGGTATGTGTGTACCTTGCAAGGTCCTCATGCCCGTCAGACAGTTTTCACTTGACCTCTACCTCATTTCATTGATCAGTGAACAAGGTTAAGTTTTGGTGGTTAAGTCCATATCCCAGATACTATAAGCAATAGGTCTAGTATATTCGGTGTATGGAAGGACTGTAAGGTGTACATGTCCAACTGGCAGGTGTCATCTGACCTTGACCTCATTTTCATGGTTCTGTGGTCAAAGATGAGTTTTTGAGTTTTGGTCTTTTTATCTAATACTATATGTCATAGGTAAAATATATTTGGTGTATGGAAATATTTTATGATCTATATGTCAGTTGTGCAGGTTTTATTTGACCTTGACTTGGTTTTCACGGTCATTGCTGAGTGTTAAGTTTTTGTGTTTTGGTCTATTTTTCTTAAACTATTAGCAATAGGTCAACTATATTTGTTGTATGGAAGCATTGCTAGCTGTACATGTCTGCCTGGCATGGTTCATCTGACCTTGACATTATTTTCATGGTTCATTGATCACTGTTTAGTTTTCTTGGTTTATGTTAAGTAAGTTTATGTGACAGTCGTAATAAAGCTTTATATTTAGGAGTATCAACATAATATCAATGATTAGTAAAGAAGGCGAGACATTTCAGTGTGTGCACTCTTGTTAAGAAATTATGGCAAGGTTTTCTAATCAAGGTTGGGGGAGGAAGAGACATGATCACTGAACATGTGAACTATATATGTGATGTAGCAAAAAAGTGTAATGTGAAACTAAATTATGGAAAACTGAGATGAAAAAATCAGAAAAAAAAAGAAATGGTAGGATTGCCAATTAAACTCTCCACCAAAGACCAATTAACTAAAAAAATAACAGCCATAGATCACCCGACACAAATCATCAATCAGCAAAACTCGTGGCAAG
Organism: Mytilus edulis; assembly: GCF_963676685.1. Taxonomy (NCBI): domain Eukaryota; kingdom Metazoa; phylum Mollusca; class Bivalvia; order Mytilida; family Mytilidae; genus Mytilus; species Mytilus edulis. The sequence goes on along the minus strand of NC_092348.1, from coordinate 45,734,750 downwards.
CTAAAAAAAAAGATCCCGAAATTACACATCAATAATTCTATCGAGAAAACCAACTACCTCATTTATGTAGAAAATAATCAACGAAAACGAATATAGTATACAGTAACAAACAGCACTGACTAAATTACATAAGTAACATGATTTAGTCGCATGCATCACTATTCAAGATACCTTTATAACGATTTTGTAAAAATCCACAAAATACATTTTGTTGATCCCCTATGATGGAAAGCATGATTCAGAGGTTAGTTGACTGACACAAATTGATACAACAATGTCGGGATATAATATATACTGAATGACACCATCACGATTGTCATCACTAAAAGCATTTGTACTACTTAAAAGCCTTTTATTGACATATGCATACTATCTAACGAGAGGCATCATATAATGCTTTTTAGAAATTTTGAAAACAATATTAAGTATAGTTTAGAGATGGGACCACGAATCATTCAGAAGGAAGAAAGAGACTAATAAATATTATACAAATATATAGCCTTTGTATGAGGTCGATACAAGGCTATATTGACCTGAAAGAAGTATATTGACTGAGGAAGAAGTCCGAGGTCGATATACTTCTTTGGGTCGATATATCCTGTATTAACCTCATACAAAGGCTATATTTGTTATATTATTAATTTCAGACCATTATTCATATTTGTATCAAAATCGTCATTTGATTTTGTTTGAATTTTATAGATATCATAGTGTCTCCTTGACAATAACAACATATTAGTTGTTATTTAATTTATTTATTTCTTGTTTGACATCTTATGTATTTGAAGTTTTTTTTTCGTCAAATAATCGATCACAGATATCATTTGTTTCAAAACGTTTAACGATATCCTGAAATTCATTACATGACGTCACAAAGTAAATCGGTTTTTAGATATTCTAAAAATAACCGTGCAATATGCTCTGTGCAATATGCTTTTTACTATCCGCCGTTTTCTCTCTACCTTCGAAAATATAGTTTAACATGTGACTATCCCTAAACGAATCAAATTTGTTAAAATATACGTATTAATCATATTATATATGATCACATTCAATTAAAAGATTAATGTTTAGCATTGCATTGTTTTATAAAAATATATATAGAAAAGCTAAAAGTTGCAGATAATATATGTTGCTGTTATCTTATCGATCAGTCTATGCACTTAAAAAGGACGACAATTTCAATGATTGATTCAGTTTCAAGTTAACGATGTTTGATTTGAAGCAATAACAATATATCAAAATATAAATGCATTAACTCAATAAAGACTAACAGAATGGTAGTACTTTATCACATCACAACACAAATTAACGCAACTGTGTAAAAGATGGATTTTATTAAAAGCGTTCTCATTTTCTTCTATTGGACACAATTAAGATACTTGATAATTGGTCAAACATATGATGAAATGTCTAATCTTGAGAACCAACTTCAAAAGTATTCACCTGACCTCAATCCGAGATTAAACCAAAGGGATCCAGTTGATGTTTCCATAATGGCGTATATTACTGCAATACTGGATTATAATGAAGTTTCCGGGATACTACAACCAGTAGTGTCTTACGTATTGACTTGGAAGGACGAAATCAGACGATGGAATAGCTCGGAATATGGAAATGTTACATCAATTAATTTGCCGATTACAAAGACTTGGATTCCAAAAATTAGCATTATTAATATGGTTCGTCAAAAAAGTATATTTATGTATTATAATGAAATTGAAATACGGAGATCTCTTGTCAACTATCAGGCAAACGGTCTCGCGGAGTTCCATGTAAGTGGTGCACAGGATATAACTTGTTCGTCTGATATGAAGTATTTCCCATTTGATACACATGCATGTTCAATTCAACTATTTCCAGAGTACGCAAATGGCAATGTTATTCTTAAACCAAACATGAACACTTTTAATCTAAGGTACGCCGAATCAAATACCGAATGGAGCATTACAGCAAATTCTGTAGATGGCGAAGTTGATCCAATGATTTCAATGGTTAGATTTAACATAACATTATCGAGAAATCCGAGTTTTCTATTCTTGAACCTAGTTCTTCCTATTGTACTCCTTAGTTTTGCAAATTTACTGGTGTTTTGTATTCCTGTTGCGTCTGGCGAACGTGGATCACTTGCGTTTACTATACTACTAACTTTTATCGTTTTTATAACTATGGTGACGGACATACTACCCGCTTGCAAACCAATTTCATATTTCAATATTTTTCTTGAGGTTCAACTCTTTTGCAGCGTTTTGATTGCATTTTGTACAGTATGGAGCATTTCTTTGCATCACAAATTCGCCGAAAATAATGCACAAGACATTTTCCTACAATTTTTACTGAAACTGAGTTGTGCATATAAAAATTCATGTTCTAAACATCAACGAAAAGACAAGAAAAACCTAGTTGTGCCTCCCAGAGGGTTAACAGGAAAACAATACAATAAAACATGTGTCGACAAAACTCCGCAATTACAAATGGAGCATGAATTGCACGAAGATATCAAGAGTGTCAATAAATATACAAAAGACAACCATCAATACTGTTTAAAATGTATAGATTCAATTTGTTTCAGTCTATTCCTTACTATTCTCTGTATACAATTGAGTGTGTATGGTATTATATTCTTTTGTAAACCTTGATCAATTGATTTTATGATATCACGGACCAAAATATTATTTTTCTTTCAAAAGGGAACTATTTTTCAAATAGATATAGACCATCTTTATAGTACTACATGCGGTTCCAAGAAAGCGATATCACAAAAGAGACGAGGACACAAAACGAACACTTAAACCTTTAAAGTCGAAAAAACGTATATCGCCATTGTAAGGGAAAAAAAGAGGATGAACGAGTCAACAACATAAAACGAAGAAAACTAATCATCAGGTATCACTAACTCCATCACTTAATATGCAACTATTTTTTCCCTGATATTGGCTAGTGAGTTTACATTACTACTGAATATGTATAAACCATCAGTGTATTTCATGATAAATGCAAAATGCAAGAAACAGCAGGCATTTCTAAATTTGTCAATGATTTACTGGGTATTTTTGATGATTATTGTCTACCATCTAAAGTAGGAAGTACACAACTTAATTGTTAAAAAGTAAAATAACAAAATGTATCCCGATGCTGCTTGTCCTTCTTGCTACTAGTCTTTCGGGATTGAGTATATGTTCGAATCAACTAGAGGAATATTGTAATAATTTTTGTATTCGTGTTTATCTTAAGAAAACTAAAATTGTAGTTTTTACCAAAGCAGTAAAATCATTCAACGTAACGTTTGTTTTGATGATAAATCCATTGCAAATGTTAGAAGTTATAGATAATTTTCTTCTTTTTTAATTTGTATAAACATATGACAGTTTCAATTACACATTAACGAAAACATTGTCATTATAGTTATTCTGAAATGAATCACATTTGAAACATTATCTATCATGTCTATATTGCGTGAAATATTTGTTACGAACACAATTGTATGAATATTAACTTTTGTATACTCTTATTTATATATATCATTTTCTACAGAAAACATCGTCCATGTACTAATAGTCTATTTCATGTTAATCTATCATTCAGCTCACACATTCAATATTATAAAAAGCTTACACAGAATACAATAAAAAATATCAAAAAGTTAAGTGTTTCTACAGTCTTATTGTCCGACATATGACGAAAATTGACACATTCGAAAGAAATAAAAGTTCGCACAGGGCTGGCTTCCATTCCAGTAACGCAAATAAAACCCACAGTATTATATATCAAGTCAATTATTACATGTATTAATGATAATAAGACAAGCAAACACCATCACAAAATAATTATCATTATTCAGCAAAAAACTTTTTTCCCAATTACTCCTAGAAATATAACACTTTCTCACTACAGCAACAAATTACAAAATACTAATAAAACAATTACATATTTTTGTTTATCACAAATTCTATCATCTGCAATATTCCCTGTCTGACTGCATCAGTCATTAGTTTTGTTTTTCTTTCATCATAAAAATCTTCAGTCAATATGGTCAACACTTTGTTAAATCTAAAATAATCTCTATCACTGAAGTTTTTCTAATTCATTTCGATGATTATAATACACATTATATATATATATATATAACAATATCAGACGTTTTTTCAATGTTTTCCAGATCAATATATCGTAACCACATCGGTTTTGTTTCAAAACAATTATACTAAATAGATCACTTTCTTTTGCGGTATCATTATGTTCTTTCAGTTTGTATACCTGTTGACGTGGTGGATACAATACCACTATTACATGTATTATTTATATGACTAATCCTACATTTTGATACTAAATTTCTCTTACGGTGCAGTTATTCTGTTCATATTTGTCATTAGATAATCCATGATTATTTTTATTTACACCCCTATCAATTTTACAATTCACACAATTAAATGACAGAGACAGAAGTTAAAGATAATTAGTGTTATTCATTGTTTTCTAGCTGCTTCTGAGTTTAACGTTTCCGCAAATTGGCATTACTTTTACAGAAAAAAATTACGTTTCCGCAAATAAATAGCTTACTTTTCAGGGAAAAAAGTAACTATTCCGGAAAAAAATAATTTATTACTTTTCAGCAAATAATTAAAGAATATACCTGTTGAACGAAAGCAGAGCCATAATAAAGAATAAAAGTTTAATAAGTTCAAGGTCATCATAACATGCAAGTAAAACTCATCATTGAAATGTATTAAAACGTATGTCCAAAAGACAGCACTAATCTGATATATCTTGATATGAGTTCATAAGTCAGTTCTGGCAGAAAATTTGTAGCCAAAACGTCGTCCAAAGTACAAAGTCCACAGTAGTACATTCACCGTTTACGAACGGGTGCTTATACTGTTAGAGTACTCATCTTTATGTAAGATGTTGTTTGTAGTTTCAATAACACACCAACAAAGAAAAAATGTTAGGATGGCTAGCGTAAAACTACTACTCGTTCAGGTGGGCATGAAAAGACTCGGCACCATTCCTGGTTCTCTTTTTCTTAGGGTCAGAAGGTGATGCCCAAATGATTGTTGGAAATCTGGACTCTTATTCTATATAAAACTCCAATATATAATCGGCAAACTTCATGAATTTATCGTCAGATGGAGCATCGGCTATTAATTCTACAAAACATTCCTCAATCATGTCAGTTGGCAAGTAAGCAATCCGAATCTTTGTCTTTGTAATTGGCACTCAGACCTAACGACTGAATTTTTCGCCACCAACTTTGTCCTAAATGAAATCAGCAACTCATTGTATAGCAACAGGAAACGTTTTAGATTTAAGATCAGGGGTTGAAGTCATAAAACTTTACTCAGTGCTCTGAGCACAAAAATCATGCTCGAAACATAAAATCAAGCATTTTGATTGGTTGATTTTGGAGTATGAGTACAAAAAACTGACTCGAAAGTTTTATGACCGCAAGGCCAGACTTTTTTCTTTATAAAAAAATAAAATAAATAATTTACCTTTCTTCCTAAGAAGATTCTGTATGAAGTCAGCCTCATGATAATAAAGATACAAGCCGACAAGAAGAGGGGCACAATTGGTTCCCATCGGAATGCAGACAGTCTGTTGAAAAACATGTCCTCCGAACGTAACACATATCTAGAAATCAAGCATCTTGATAATGATGTTTCAGAGATGTTTTTGTTTGAATGAGAGTGATCCTTTACAAAGTAGGATTGGTCCCTTCCTACAAATTGCGGAAACGTGTAATTTAGATTTACAGAAACGTAGTATTGGGACTTTGAAAAATTTGCGAAAATGCAATACGCCCGATTCTCTACCGCTCAATATGATTAGCATCAAAGGAGATTAAAGTACGTTCGGTGAAGATTGAAGAATTTGAACTTTAAAATTCTTTTAGATGTCAGACAGACAGTCTTTTGAAATTAGGAAAACATTATAAATTATATATCTAAAACTATCAATTTAATGTTCTTAGATTCATTCTAAGGGTAAAAACAAAATCATGTAATTCGACTTTTATGGAAGAGCTAGGTCGTACTACTCCATTGCATATTAATAATATTTGCTGAATCAAACAGTTATTTCTAACGGGAGGTACAAAAAATTTCATGCTGGTAATTTTACTTCTATATGTTTTAAGCGAATACAAAGAGAATAAAAAGACGTCGGCTGTCCATTTCACTATTTTGTTCATTGCCTTTTGATACTGCCTTCTTGTTATGAATGTATAAGACAGTTGTTTATAATTGGTTTGCAATGTATTCATATACAAGGACAACCCGGCAAAGAAAGAATACAACATGAACATCAAACAAGTCAAAATGTTTAATAGGAAATGTAAAGAAAGTTGTGTAACTCTTTACAGACATGGATGGATTGAAGATCCCGATTTACATCAAAATATAACAATTTGGCTTGTTCTTGCGTTTGTTAGTACTGTACTCCTGTCACGTAGTGTTGTCATTTTAAACGTTGACAAATACACATGTTAAAATGAGAGGTTTAACTAGCCATAAAATCAGATTCAACCCACCATCTTTTCTTAATAATTTCGAAACCAAGTCAGGAATATGGCAGTTGTTATACGACAGTCTGTTTATATGTATGTTGGCGTTTACCATTGTGGTAATTCAGTGCTTCTTCTGTTAGTCCGATGTTTTCTTTTTATTCTTTTTATGGTTGATATGTGCTTTCCAGGGTTTTAGTTTGTTACTCGGATTTGTTTTTGCTAAATAAAAAAAAGACTGTTTTGTATATATATATTTGTCTGTCTCGAAGGTATCATTTGACTTTGACCTCGTTTTCATGGTTCATTGGCGAATCTTTAGTTTTCATAATCCTGTCTGTTTCTTAGATACTATCAACAATAGGTCAGTTAGTGAATTGAATGATTTTAAGGTGTACATGAATTTCCTGTTTGGTCTATCTGACATTGACATTATTTTCGTGGATCAAGTTCCGTGTATGTGTTAATTGGAGTAAAACTTTATGGTTAGGACTATTAACACAAGCTTATGATTTTTTGAATTAGTATTGAAACATGAAAAAGTTAAAGAGTTAAAAAAAATAACAAAACGATTTCCGACAAGACCCACTTGTCAAACTGTTTGTAGAAATTGTGACTTTGATGGAGAGTTCTTTCATTGGCGGTCACTCCACGTCATTCTTTTTATATCTATTCTACCCCAAGACCGAAAGATGATTGCATTTTATGTGTCGTTTATTCAATTGACGCCCATTTTATGTACTTGTACATTGTCGATTACCTATGACAAATATACATCAGATTTTTTCAAGTGGTGTAATTCCAATTAAATTCTCACTCTCAATATTAAAATTATTCGTCCATTCCTATTAGTATTCTAAAGTTGATCTGACACGTTTAAAAGCTTCATATACATCAATGTTTTCCTTTTTTTATCCTACGGTGAATAAAAGCCTGCTAAAGGATATTTACTTAAGGACAGTATTACCACTGTCACCATTAAAACCATACGGAGTACTTTATGGCAATTTATTGACATATGCATACTATCTAGAGAAAAGCAACACATACTTCATGTACTTACTTACATATATCTTTTCAGTTTTCGATTTAAAGTTTTTTTTTCGTGTTACAACGATTAGATTTTTTGCACAAACAATAACGGTATTACAATTTACCCTGTGTAACCAAACTGTTAATTCTAAATCGTCGATGGGCTACCAAAATGTTGTAAATTACCTATTTTATCTTAAAAAAACCCAGGATTTAAATTTTTTGTAGAAATGCATACTTTCCTTAATGTAGTAAGTGAACCGTAATATATTTGTAAGTAGCAGTGAAATAAAAATTATGATGTCTTTAAATTACGTAAAAACCAAACTTATTTTAACAGAAAAAAAAGACATATACATTACTTGATTTCCGAATCTATTACAAAACACCTTTTAAATTTACATATAACATTTTGGGAGCTAACGTTCACTTTACAGGCAATTGGTATTTTGACCTTTTTCTAATGTTTGAATTGGTTCAACTGTATGTTATTGTGGAGTATCAAGATGATTTGTGTGAAAAAGTAATTATATCCAAACAAAGTCAGATACGACATTTTTGGAAGCCCAGCGACAATATCAGTTATATCCCCGTGCACCCTTTTCTTGTAGTTATTCATTTATAAATGTTAAACGTAAATCACATATTAACACAAACTTTAACCGAAACGATCGGGTAAAATATCATTAAAAAGTTATTACCCTTTTCACATTTAACTTTCGTGATATGTCAATTTAACTCATCGACTGCTCTACCATACATATTGCAGACCTAAACTCTTTAAATTCAAATATTAAAACAATAAATAAAAAACAATGATACACATACCGGAAGTAATATTGTTTTCATATAGAACGTCTACAAACTTTATATTTTTTGGAATGATAGAATTATAGTCTATCTTTCGACACAAAAAAAATCTTATAACAATTTAAATTGCATATTGCATGTGTCGCGTTTAGTTTGTTATTCAGTATATGTACTTAAGAGTAATGCACATTTTTAAACATATTTGATTTTTGTATAGAATAATGTTTTGGTTTTGTTTGTGATGTAATAAAAATCTACTGAAAAACAAACCAATCAGCTTAACGACGACTACTTTTAATAAGTGATGCCAGTTTATCAGACCAAAACACAAAAAAACCTCAATTGTAGATGGTTTTAGAATGGATATCATTAAAATTGCTGTCATTCTATTCTACTGCGCATCATTGATATCCCTGATCTATTGTAAAACATTTAATGACACTTCCTATCTTGCGGGACAACTGAAAAACATTCCGCCTGACGTTCTTCCGAGATTAAACCAAAACGAATTCGTTAATGTTTCCATAACGGCGTTTATTGCTTCAATATTGGACTATAACGAAGTCTCCGGGACACTGCAAGCAGTCGTGACTTACTATTTGACTTGGACAGACGAAATGAGAAGATGGAATAGCTCTGCATATGGGAATGTTAGTTCAATAAATTTACCGATAACAAGCACTTGGATTCCAGAAATAAGCGTGAACAACATGGTTCGTCAAAAAACAATTTTAATGTATCATAATGATATGGAAATACGAAAAGCATATGTTAGCTATAAATCAGACGGCTCCGCAGTTTTTTTATTAGGTGGTGCACAAAAACTTTCATGTTCTTCTGATGTGAAGTATTTTCCGTTTGATTCACACGCATGCTCTATTGAACTGACTACAACGCACGCATTCGACAACGTTATTATTACATCAGCAATAAAAACCATTGACTTGACATACGGTGTGCCGAACCCTAAATGGAGCATAACAGAAAATGTTGTACAAAGCAATGTTTATGTCTATTCATCTAAAGTAAGCTTTAACATTACATTATCAAGAAATCCGAGTTTTCTATTCTTGAACTTAGTTCTCCCTATTGTTCTCCTTAGTTTTGCCAATTTACTGGTGTTTTGTATTCCTGCTGCGTCTGGTGAACGTGGTTCATTGGCGTTTACTATTCTACTCACCTTCGTTGTTTTCATAACTCTAGTTACGGACATTCTTCCAGCATGCAAACCAATTTCATATTTCAATATCTTTCTTGAAGTTCAACTCTTTTGCAGTGTTTTAATAACATTTTGTGCAGTTTGGAGCATCTCTGCACCATAAATTTGTGGAATATGATTCACAAGAAATTTGTCCACGATTCTTACTGCAAATGAGTTGTGCGTATCGTTATTTATGTTCTAAAAACCAACGGAAAGTCGACAACAACCGCATCCTGCCCCCTAGAGGGTTCACAGAAGAACATAGCAATGACACATGTTTAGACAAAAGCGATCAGTTGGAAAAGGAGCAGCAACTACACGAAGATAACAAGAATGAAAGTAAATTTACTACGGACATCCAACAATACTGTTTGAAATTTATAGATTCAATTTGCTTTAGTCTATTCCTTATTATTTTGTGTATACAACTAATTGTTCATGGTATTGTTTTCTCGTATCGACCATAATCACAAATTGAATCCCAGGGGACCTATACAAATTGCTGAATTCCCAAACATCTAGGTAATATATGCGAATACATGTATATTTGTTTGATTCATGTATACTAAATGCTGTATCGACTTTTTGTTTTTATTTATATGAATAACATGAATAAATCACTGCAAGACTACATCATGTCAAATTAACGTATACGAACATAATAGAGAAATGTCAAAGTACAAACACTAAAAACGAAATAAAAGTCAAATTTTTAAATTATAAAGAAAAATCTATGTAATGTTTTTTCTCTCGAAATAATCTGTATCTATATATATAGCAAATTGGAAAAAAAAAAATGAAAAAAAAGATACTTTTATATAAGTTTTTAAATATATTACAAATTATAAGTAACAAACTTAGATTAAGTGAAAATTAGCAGGTCTTTTGTGTTGCACTAAAATTGCAACCATAAGAACAGCTTTTATAAGATACAAAATATATTATCTGACCATCACCAAAAAGAAAGTATAAAGCATAACTTCCTTCATAAATCAGTGAGTAGTGCTACGGGTAGGCGATTGATTAATGAATTTTAAACTTTATATTAAGCATATATACAATTTTCAACTTTTTAAAAACATATTGTATGCATTCTTCTTGTCTTCTATGCTTAAGTTACATATTGTTTGCATTCTTCTTGTCTTTTATGTTTAAGTTACACATTGTATGCATTCCTCTGGTCTTTTATGCTTAAGCTACTATATTCCGATTATTTTGTCACAAACAATAACTAATTAAATAATTTAAATGTTCATGTCAATAAAATTTAATTAACTTGAAGATTGCGTTAATCAACTTTATTCACTCCCTCGTTTCATTGCTCCGAAAATACAATTTGTCTTAACTATATATCGTAGAATAAAACAAAGACAGTATAGGTTGGTGCGTTCGCTACAAGATCACATTGCAAAGGGGGTTATGTAAATATATATCTATATATAAATTATACTAGTTTCTATACAAATGGGTAAAGCTTCAGATGGTGTATATGTGCCAATTCATACTGTAAAAATATGCTTCAAGAACTGATGAAGAGATTTTTTGTTTTAATAAGACCTCCCAGGAATAGCACAACGGCATTTTAACAACGTTTAATGACAACAATTATATTTTACAAACTAATTGTCATATTTCTTGTTTTTAGCAGCAGCTTTCGAACATTTCTACTTAATTTGTTAGGAGCTGATTACACAACCTTCAACGAAAAATCTCCATGATTCCTGAATTATTCAAAACCTTTCCAGTAGCATCAGTCTGTTGTAGTACATATATCTATAAAAAAAAACGCCGGAATAATAAATGATAACGTTTAAGTAGAAACACGTTTCGGAAGAGGGTTTGATTGACTCCTTATACTAAGTATACTTATAAAATCATAATACGATCAGATATCAGTATAGATCGAAACTAACTTTGATCAGTATCAGTACAAAATCTTTATATGAAACCATACGTCCTTATGCACATAATTCATATACTAGAGAGGATAGTTCTATCTAAAGGAGTATAGTCCTCCTCAAAATATTTATATGTGACCATATGTTTTCATGAAAATTATCCATAAACTAGAGAGTAGTCTTCTATAAAGGAGTACAGACTGTCAGTCCTCCTCGAAATATTTATATGTGACAAAACGTCTTCATGCAGGTTATCTATATACTAGAGAGTACAGTCATCCTAATAAGGAGTACATTTCTGCTTAAAAATTATATGTGAACCATGCGTCTTAATGCAATTTAGTCATACACTAGAGAGTACAGTCCTTTCTTTTGGAGTGCAGTCCTCCTTTAAATATCTCTATGAGTAACCATGTGTCTTCATGATAATTATTCATATTCTAGAGAGTACAGTCCTTTCTTTTGGAGTGCAGTCCTCCTTTAAATATCTCTTTTTAAATTCTACTTAAAACATTTATATGTAACTACCCTTCTTCAGGCAAATTAGCCATATACTAGACAGTACAGTCCTCTCTACAGGAGTACAGTTATACTTAGAATATCTGTATTATTTAATCATTCGTCATTATGCAAGTTATTTATGTACTGGAGTTCTCCTTCAAATATTGATGCATGACCAAGCGTCTTCATGCAAAATATCCATCTAAACAAGAAAGTACAGTTCTTTATTAAGAATCAAAGTTCTCCTTAAAATATTTATATGTACATATGTAACCATACGTTTTCAAACAAATAATCCATATACCAGAGAGTAAAATACTCCTTTAAATGTTGATATCACTAAGTTACAATGTTTTCATAAAATAAATCATTATATTATAGCGTCAATTCTGAAAACTATTACCCCAAAGGAAGCACATTTCGGTACTTACAACGTATCTTTAGCTTAACAATAAATAAACAATATGGTTAGTAGTTTTGTTGATAAGATTAACTAGTGGTACAAACCAATTTAAATCAAAAGACAAATTTGACAAATGCACATGCAACAACGTCAGGTGTCCGATAAGGAAAAAATGTAAATTTCAAGTATTTGATAACTGAATTAATTCTCCAAGAAACCCCTAAATTAGTGAATTAATCCGGATATATATACACACGATGTTACCTGCTGGTCAAATTTTAGCCTTCGTTTTTCTATATATTTTTTAACATGATGTTTCTCTAAAATTAACCTAGATTTACTACTGCTTGACATAGCTGCAGATAATATAATGACACAGTGAGGGGGGTTCTGATAATTCAAAAATACGTTTGTTTGGTTGTCGATGATTCTGTAAAACTGCATTGTCTATTGCTGATCTTATATTTTAAAATATATAACTGTCTGTTGTAAGAATAAATTTGCTATTTTTCAATGTATCTTTCCAAAAATAAATGGACTTTTAAGTCTGATTTCAACCGAACAATAGGTTTTGGTTTATTCTGTATCAACATGATCACTTAAAATAAGTAAAGTATAATAAACTTGCTCAATAATTGTCTCAAGGGTTTGGAAACGTCCATGTGGTATCTTGTCTTCTCTAAAGCTGGGCTGAAACGGGACAGTACTAGGCAATGTGTTCTGACAAGCTGTTGAACGATGCTCTGGGATCGGCGTTGAATGGGTTGACGGAGGTTTGATCCTCGTCATCAGCAATATCAGTGTTTATATACTCTCTACCCATCTACCAACCATGTTTGTCTGCTTTCTTTAAGGGGGTCCTATAGCTATATGTAATGAAGTCAGCTTTTAGTTTTTCCTTTTTAATTATATATGATGGAGATGCATAGTTTTTATACAGCGAAGAACATTTGTTGTGTTATACTAAAGAATTTCACCAACAGCGTTGAACTCAGTAAATTCACCATACGTAGCTATAGAACCAGCTCATCCAGTATAAGGGTTACTGTTAGGATGAAAATGGCTTTCTGTATCTGACATATCCAAGAATAGTATACCAAACTAAACTAGTCTGTGTTATCTTGTAACGAACGTCGCATTGGTCAAACACAGCTCAAATCTGCCTTATATTCTGACTGTCAAAATCGTCCGTGCAGAAAGGAATCCAATTGGTAATACCCCATCTCATTTAAATATAGAAAGACCGTTATATACAAAACATAGGACCGTAAAGAAATGTATTAAAATGAATACAAAAAAAAAAATAATTCTGTAATAAATTCATCCAGTTTATTGAATAAGACTTATCACATCATTTGTACATAAATGAGCAACATGCCAGATGCTTTTTGTAGTACAGGATCTGATTATCCTTCCGGATCATCTGTGATTACCCCTGTGTTTGATGGTGTTCGTGTTGCTTCATCTTTAGTTTTCTAAGTTGAATATTTATCAATCTAGTTTTTCTACTGTCGTTTTTTAGCGATGACATTTTCGATTTTGTTTTGTTTTGTTTTGTTTTAAGTTTTAATATTCTTTTGATGTCTTTTGCCTCTGATTTATAGGTTACAAAAACCACAATTATTCTTACCCTTTGCTACAATGCATTTTTTGGTAAAAGTCAAATTAAATTAAAAATTTGCACCGCTTCAACATGTTCAAACATGAAATAAATGAAACTGCTTATAGATCATTATTGTTGTAATAAAATGTGCTTCTAGAACAATCCATCAGTGCTTTTCCTTTTGAGAGCCCTATTAATATGTCAATGGTAGGATTTGAATCTCGTATAAATGACTAAGGCTCATTTGAGGGGTAGTCTGAGGGGCCCTGATCCCGAAATCCCGGGCTTAAAAAACATGAAATCCCGAGAAGCATATTTTAACGAAATTCATATCCCGACATCCCCAAATTAAAAAAAAAAAAATCCCACATCCCGTAAAGATCAATCCCGAGCTTAAAAACACCCAAATCCCGACGTCCCGAATAAGCCCTGCCTCCCTTTAATCTCTACCCTACTTTCATTTTGGCCAAATCACTACTTTCACTTTCAACAATAAATTTGTTTGCCCCATTTATGGGAATAATGTTTTCTAGTCTTTTCGTCCGTTCATTTGTTCTTTCGCCCTTCTGTCCGGCTTCAGGTTAAAGGTTTCACTTTCAACAATAAATTTGTATGCCCCTTTTTAGGAATTATGTTTTCTAGTCTGTTCGTCCGTCCGTCTGTCCCGCTTTAGGTGAAAGTATTTGTCGAGGTATTTTCTGATGAAGTTGAAGTCCAACCAACTCGAATCTTAGTAAATATGTTCCCTATGTTATGATCTTTCTAATTTTAATGCCAAATTAGAGATTTTACCCCATTTCACGGCACACTAAATGATAGTGCCGATGTGGTATCCGTATACTATGGACACATTCTTGTTTCCACATGTTTTATTTATTTCAATATATATGCAACTGGTATGACCCCTTAGATAGTAAATATTTCAGAAAAAAGTAGACAGAATACAGAGTCTCTGTATATTATAGTAGTATAATCGTAGTTTACAGGGGGATAAACGCGAAAACATAATTGTCTCTAAGGATGTATAATAATTGTGGTTCTTGTGATCTAAAAACCATGATATGGAGAACGCTCTGATTGGCTTATTTGTTTTGCTATAGCATACGATTGGTTGTTCTTGTGCATGTTTAAAACCGGAAGTCTGATCTATGACTAAAAGTCAGTCTGATAACGGAAACAATATCCGGACACATATTTTATCGTTTTTCTCCCAAAATAACTTAATCTGAATAATCATAAGAATGGAAGACAAATGCGACTATGCATGTTACCTAAAGAACACAGAGACATGATGATTGATTTCTTGTGGAAGGAAGAGAAGCGACACACAAAATGAGGTCTTCTCGTTTAACAGTATAGATGTGTCCAATTTTCATATAAATTTGATTTTTTTGAAATAATGTCTTATAAAAAAGAATTAAAGCTTTATAATTTGACATGCTGATAATTAATTAAGGTTAATATTTAAATTTCTTATTGTGTGAATTTTAGAACAACATTAAGAATGTTCACCATTTGCGAGTATGGGTTTGAAAAACAATCATGATAGTCCGCCGAAAGGGGACGATAAATGGCTGATACGTGTTGAGCAATATCTCATGCACGTAAAAGACACCCTTGTCAATTTCTTTAAAGGGCAGGCTTTTATACCAATACAAGGCAGCACAAGCACCAGAAAAAAACTAATTAGATGTAGAAAGATGTGGTATGAGTGCCAATGAGACAACTCTCCGCCCAAGTCACAATTAGTAAAGGTGAACCATTATATGTCAACATACTTTCTTCAAAACGGAGCCTTCGCTCACACCGAACGGAAAGTTATAAAAGGCCCAACAAATAACTAGTGTAAAACCATTCAAACGAGAAAACCAACGATCTCATCTATAAAACAAACGAGACATGAATTTATTGCTAGGAACTATATCATGGTTAATGTCAACAGTAATGTATTCATACACAGCGACATTTTATGCTGGGTTTTAATTTCTTTTTGTTTTAAAGTAGACAAAAAAAAATCCAGAGTCATCAAAATAAAAAAAAAGATCGGCTGTTCTTGATGTTGATGCAACCATCAGGCATACTAACATATATAGCCATGCAGTAGTTAAACATGTTAAAGGGGGTTAATATAGAGAAGAAAGGGAAACAATGACATTTTGCAAGTTTAAATGTAAGATTGAAAAGATATTGATTTGCGACTATTTCAAAATTTTATTCTTTTTCAATGTTTTTAAACTTCGTTAATTATTTTTAACGTTACTAATGTTTATTTTAAGTCTTTTGTAGACGAAACACGAATCTGGCGTATAAAACTTTTTAACCTGTAATCTATGGAAAACTTATTAATTCATATATTGTAACAACATGTATCATTATATTGCAGACCGCATGTGTTGCGTTTCATTTCTCATTCAGTATACACATTTAGCGTGTATGATTTTTGTTAACTTAATATGTTTGATGTAGAATTTGACGATTTTTATGGTTGATAATCAAAGTATTTTCAAAGTTTAATCAACAAACTATATAATGACTATGATAGAACTTGAACATTTTAAAATCACAACACAAAGAAGCAGAGCTGTTGAAGGTTTTGAAAATGGATTTTGTAAAAATAGTTTTCATTGTATTCTACATCGCACAATTTATATCCATGATCTGTTGTCAAAATTTTGATAATATTTCCGATCTGAAGAGACAACTGCAAAAGGTTGAACCTGATCTTCACCCAAGATTTGATCAAAACGAAATTGTCAATGTTTCAATATTTGCGTTTCTTTCTTCAATACTGGACTTTGATGAAGTTTCTGGGACACTACAAGTTGTAACATCTTTCATGCTGACGTGGATGGACGAACTAAGACAATGGAATAGCTCTGAATATGGGAATGTCACGTCAGTGAATTTACCGATTACGATCACATGGATTCCAAAAATTCTGGTTGCTAATACGGTTCGTCAAAATAGTATATTTATGTATCATAATGAAATGGAAATAAGGAAATCGTATGTCAACTATAAATTAGGCGGTATGGCAGTTTTCCAAGTAAGTGGTGTACAAGAGCTTTCCTGTTCGTCTAATGTTAAATATTTCCCAATAGACTCACATGCATGTTCCATTCAATTAGGTACAGCACAAGTATTCGATTACACTATTCTTAAACCGGTAATGAAAACGATTGATTTGACATACGGCGTATCAAACCCAAAATGGAGCATAACAGAAAACTTTGTAGAAAGCGATGTTAATGAGTATACCTCGAAGGTTAGCTTTAACATAACATTATCAAGAAATCCTAGTTTTTTATTCTTGAACTTAGTTGTTCCTATAATTCTCCTAAGTTTTGCAAATTTACTTGTGTTTTGTATACCTGCTGCGTCTGGCGAACGTGGTTCATTGGCGTTTACTATTCTTCTCACCTTCGTTGTTTTCATAACTCTTGTAACGGACATACTTCCAGCATGTCAACCAATTTTATATTTCAATATTTTTCTTGCAGTACAACTGTTTTGTAGTGTTTTAATTACTTTTTGCGCAGTTTGGAGCATCATGTTGCATCACAAGTTTGCTGATAATGATACACAAGACAAATTTCCAAATTTGTTACTACAAATGAGTTGTGCGTATCGTAAATCATGTTCTAAACATCATCGGAAAGACAATAAAAACCAAGTTGTGCCTCCAAGAGGGATCATACATGTAGCAGAAAAATGCAATAACACATATGTAGAAAAAAACGTTCATTTGCAAAAGGATCAGGACCTGCATTCAGATATCAAGAGTGGCAATAAATCAACAAAGGACACCCATCAATACTGTTTACAATTTATTGATTTAATTTGTTTTAGACTTTTTCTTTTTATTCTGTGTATACAAATGATGGTTTATTGTATTATTTTTTCATATAAACCTTGATGAAAAAAAATCCCACAAAACGATAAAATGTTTCAAATATTCGGATATTCAACTATCTATAATATAAAGATTGTTAATGATATAGCAATAAACTTCTTTTCGCCTTAAAATTCACATTTCTGTCAACATGAAAAATATCTATCGGAAAATGTATAATGAAAGTAAATTTCTTTTATAAAAAAAACATTGAAATAAATTGGGAAAATACTATTATTGACAATGCAATTGAAAGTATACGTAATTTCACCAATCATAGATTATAGATTGATCTTAAAGTGCTGATTGAAAAAGGGATAAACCTTAAAATTTCAAGACGTAATAGTTTTTGTCATTCTGCAATACAGATTAAAAATGAGAAGGTTTTCATTTGAATTGTTCCGGATCCTCAACTATGAGAACATTTTTTTTTATTGAAAAAACTAATTGTAGGTTATACAAATTGACTTGAAAGGTTGTTCAATGATGTTTTCTGACAATCAGTCAAAACGAAAGAATAAAAGGTATTTTGACTGTTCTTTTTTTTTAATTTAACCGATAGCATTACATGCATTACTCATGTTTATGATTTGAAGCTTGTTTAAATTCATTTTATGCTTTTGTCTTTTCTTTTAGACATACTTTCTTAATTAGGATTTGTTAATTTTGTCACAAATCATAGCTGTTCTGTTGATTTGATTGTCAGTAAAATCAAACTAAGATGAAGATTGAATCAATTTACTTAAAACGAATGCAGATCAAAAGATTTTTGCAGTAGTAAATTTAATCAGTTTAGTGACGTTCGTGTGCTCACCTTTTAGTTTCTTTTATGTGTTTTGTGTTTTTTTGTTTGGCTTTCCATCGTTCTTTGTATTTAGTCATGGCACTGTCAGTTTGTTTTGACGTTTGATTTTGAATTTCCTTTTAGTGTTTTCCCCTTGTTCTACATATATTAAAACTACGAAATCATATCCTTATAAGATCTTGATATGTTTTTTTTCTCTTTCAAATATCGTTTGTAAATTATGTTGTGGATGTTATTCCAAGCCGACATTGTATTTATCATAAAGTTGTAGTCCATTTAGGCTTCTATCAACACTCAGTTGACACAAACAATATCAACTAGAATGTTTCACTTTTGAAAAAGCCAATATAGGAAATGGAAATGAAACACGATCAATGTTTAGTATTGCTATTCCAATATGTAAAGTTAAACACGTGATCAATGAATTATTGCTGGTCTTTTGTAGTTTAATTTCTTGACCTGACTGCATTGTTTCTCCCAAGTTTGACTTGGTTTAGGACCCATTTGACTTAGATCTTGACTTTAGCAGAATTATATAACTTTTTTTTAATTTTCTTTACGTCGGGCACTAAAATTTAAAGTTCATCATACAATTGTTCGCACACTCTCAAGTTTTCATAAAAATCGTTTTGCATTAGAAAGCTGGTGATTGCCTCTGCACACGTTTAATTGATCGTTGACATGTTCTGGTAATTTCGATGTATTGTTTTTATACTGTGGATTCACTTATTTTCGTGGATACCAATTTTCGTAGATTGAACAAACTTTAACTTTCGTGGACATTTGATTTAGTGGTTCAGACATAATCAGCACACAAATCTATGGAAAATTTGTAATTCGTTGAAAATTAAATTCGTGGTTCACCTGTACCAACGAAATTCACCAAAATTGGTATCCAACGAAAAATAATGAATCCCTATTAGTCTATTTAAACACATAAACCCTCTTTTGTAGATACTAGATATTTTATTTTTTTTTTGTTTAAATTTGTATTTTTTCTTAAAACTGTTATGCAGAGCTCATCCATATTTTAACTGTACGTAAATAATTGCTTGAATTGTAGTTACTTTCAGTTCTACAGTGGAAATTTCACAAAACATGTCATTGAGTATTAGCAGCTTAAAAACATCCTTGCCTGTATAAGAGTACAAGTCACATCCAGTTTCTTATTAATAAATGTTTGATAAAAAATGTGATTGTGTTTGAATGACCTAATTAAAATGTTAACAATTCAGAAATATAAATATCTCCACAAAAATTCAAGACTAATTTCCAACCGTCTAAATCAAGAGAATAATTTCTCAGGTTATTTTTATTAACATAAAAAACGAGTGCAACGTACTGATGTTACACCATTGTTCGTGTCTCTGTGTATTCTCGATTAATTATCGTCGTGCAGCTATTTCGACAGTACACCAAAACGCTATTTGAATAACTGATATCATCGCATTTCTTGATCATAGAAAATCCTTTCATTATTTCGAATTTATACCCGAGCATTAGATCTCATGTGCTTTAATATACACAATTTTCCTTTTCCTAATAATTTCAAATTCTTGTAATTGATTTGTATTGTTTATCTCTTAAGTGTTAAAAGTAAAACGAGAGGTAATCTGAACATTGGATTTTTTGTTGTTTAATGGTTATGTGGTAAGGATCGCGGTGAGCGTGGTGCGATCGTGGTCTAGTGGGACCGGGTCTTAACGTGGATATACGGCAACTGTTGATTCATTATCATTCATCCTTTGTTAGTCTTGTACTATTTTAATTTTAGTTTCTTGTGTACAATTTGGAAATTAGTATGGCGTTGATTATCACTGAACTAGTACATATTTGTTTAGGGGCCAGCTGAAGGACGCCTCCGGGTGCGGGAATTTCTCGCTACATTAAAGACCTGTTGGTGACCTTCTGCTGTTGTTTTTTTTCTATGGTCGGGTTGTTGTCTCTTTTGCACATTCCCCATTTCCATTCTCAATTTTATCGAATGCCAGTTATTTGTGAATTTATTAGGTACCGGGAAACTGCTAATTAAAATCTCAAATGAGTTGAGACTTTTTCATAGGTTTGTATGCAGACTTTGTTAAAACCACTTCAAATAACTTATAAGGGAAATCGATGAAATTTGTCGATGATAACAATGATAATAAATATTGCATTCGTTTCCTTTGTTTTTATGTCAACATGTAGCTGTTAGAAGTACTTTATTCTATCACTTACAACAATCTGATATACTTTTTGTAAATAGTATTAATTAAGTACTGCTTAAAGTATATTCTCAAAATCTTTTTTATAGGTTTGTATGCAGACTTTGTTAAAACCACTTCAAATAACTTATAAGGGAAATCGATGAAATTTGTCGATGATAACAATGATAATAAATATTGCATTCGTTTCCTTTGTTTTTATGTCAACATGTAGCTGTTAGAAGTACTTAATTCTATCACTTACAACAATCTGATATACTTTTTGTAAATAGTATTAATTAAGTACTGCTTAAAGTATATTCTCAAAATCAATCTTTCACCAATTTTGTTTTATCAACACATGTACATGTACGGAATCTGATGATTTACACAATAAACATTCAATGATATGTTTTATACATCAATAGTTAGTCTTGTTTATAAAATAAAACTCTTAATTTGATTTTATTGAAGAATGATATCCCTATTATCATCACTTGAACCATCTAAATTACTTAATAGTTTTGTATTGAAGTAATCATACTATCTAAAGATAGACAGCAAATAATTCGAGTTTGCTAGGATTTTATCGAACCTTTGAACAGATTAAAAAGGAAAGTATTTTAGTTAGAATAAATAAAGAATTCTTCACAATGAATGGCATTTGAAATACTAGACAAGATATATAATAGATAGAATTAATCTGTTATAACATTTTACATTTATGAAAAGTCAACGTTTGGAGAATGCTGTTGTAGGAAACACAAATCTGATTGGATGTTCTGTGTTACTTTGGTTGTAGGTGAAAATGTCAATAATTGCGGTACAGCAGTCACCATTACGTTATAATCTAAATCACTATAAAAACAAACAAATATGTCAACAAAGAAAAACAAAAATGCATAAAGACAAAGCTTTTAACCAAAAAAGAAAGACAAGAATACAAAAAGCGCAATAACACAATGAATGTATGTACAAGGACCGAGCCACGTATGATAGATATAAACAGTAAACACAATAATTTCCAGACAAATGAAAGAACACTATAACACGTTAACATGATGATAAACAAGGTCGGCACTCAGAATCTATACTACAAGACTATTATGTATTATTTGAAAAATGATACAGAATATTTATCAATGATGTATTGGTTTACGCCGATGAACCTTTTTTTAATAAGAAGATAACTTCATGACATAAACCTGTTCATCAACTTTTTGCTCCGACACTGGTAGCAGCTGCACGCTCTTGAATACAGAATGAGTTGGGAAATAAATATTCAATATGCTGGTGAAATCGGTATATTGCGAATAAGATGTGTGGAATCAGTAATTTCAAAATTAAAATCGTTTCGTTTGTCATGTACTCTTGTACTTGGATGACCGCTAATGTCAAATTCGAGGTTTAAGTCTAAAAACCGAGACAGAGGAAGTCATGCGTGTTGTTTCTTTAATATTGTAGATCTGGTGGGTATATATTGATGGAACCCAGTAAGAAAAGTTTCGATTGTTAATAGAAAGAATATCAGCAATATCATGATTATACCTGAATGTGAAATTAAATCCGGCTTCTTTGATTTTCTTGTTTTTTTACAAGAGTCTGAAGAAACTCGGACTCATTCGAAAATAAGAAGATGTCGGTAAGGAGAGGCGCACAGTTTGTTTCCATAGGAAAGCCGACAATTTGTTGAAAAAGTCTACCTCCATGTTTAACAAGTATATTGTCAATAAGAATCTCCAGCATACTCATCACTTGTTTCTCTGTGTAGCATGCTTACCTTTTTGTTCTACAGAACATGCCCTACGGTATCCCAGTCCCCCCCCAAAAAAAATTTTTTTTTTATAGCGTATTCTACCATTTTTTTGTTGAAATTTTTTCGACGATTTTTCAATTTCACATGGGGAATGGTGGTGTACAGGAATGAACAAAATCTAAAGTAGGACAATTTTCAGAGAAGGATCGCGATTGGAATATATCCAGGAGGTTTTTTTTATATAGAGTCAACAAATGATTAATACCACTACGCGAGTAAACATATTCAAAGTATATTTGAAGACCCTCTTTTACTGCGGACAGATTTTTTTGTCAATCGAATGGACAATTCCTTCGTCGAACATGCATATAGATGAGCCGTTGTTTGTATGTAATTTGGTTAAGCTAAGATGTCAATTGCAAACAAGGTAAATTCTCCAATTTACGTTTCAATGCTGTTCAATGCAATGTTCATTGACGCCATGAAGGACTTACGATTCGCCAAAATCTCATTCTTATCAAATGATAAATTTTAGTATGTGAGATTACCTGAGTGCTCATTAATTCTTAATTCCTTTACCAGATACCCGTAGTAGTACGATTCACATACACAGACCATAATGTTTGAAGCTTTGTCGGCAGGAACACAACACTTTATCGTGAAGAGATGATAGACATTTCACATTTTCCTTGTCTCTGAAACGGACTTTTGTCGATCATTCACTCAGTTTTTCAACTTATGAATTCGATGTTTTATCAGACAAGTTCTATTAAAAATAGACTTCACCAACAATATCATGAAATATAAAGAAACATTCGGAAACGGTTTAAACCGAATTTATTAACACAACGTTACATGTAGTAGAGATGCGCATGGACACTAAACAAATATATAATGTCTTTATTATAAAAAGAAATTAAACTCTTGAATTGGTAATTTGAGCTGTTGCTAGAAAGGGAATTTGGGGTTTAAAACTTCCTAGCGTAATAACTATAAGTCTGGTATATTTCACCCATTGATCTAGCTCTATTAAGTAAAATACATTGGAATGTAGGGTTCTCAATGCTCCTCATCTTCTCACTAGATTTTGACTGTTATATTCGAGCGTCATCGATGAGTCCTTTATAGACGAAATGTCCATTTGGAGAACGAAATAATAATTCTGGTATCGTTTTTTTTTATAAACATCCGAGTTTGATATAGGATATTTAAATTGAAAAAGGAAATGAATGAATGGAGTCATTTTACCCCGTAAAGTTACCAACTTAACTGGTCTTAAGTTTACAAAAGGAACAATTTATGATTGTCGGCATAATAGACAGACTAGCATTTTCTTGTCTCAATTTTCAAGGAACTATTGCAATGAATCATTGAAATAAATCATGTATGATTTGCTTGAAGAAATCCGAGTGTTCATAGACACATACTATTATAACTAGGTCACAATGTGTTTATCGGATTAATTTACCAGATTTTTAATTTATGATATATAATTTTATATATCTGATAGAAATGCATTCCTGTTGTTAAGTCATGTATATTTGTAAAAGGTTTACATATCTAATTAGTGATTTTCCAAAAGCCCCACCAATATTGAAGGTGAGCTTAACATGTTTAAAAAAAGGCTTTTCTGATATTGTACAAAAGCAGTAAAACGGCTACTGATTTTACAATTTGCTACAGATTTCAAAGATTTTACAAAATCCCTGCTTTCACAAATAAAATGTATAAATATACGCTCGGTATGACCGTAAGTTACACTAAATTGTCATGTTATAAACATTTACGTCTTCATGACAAAATATAGTTTGTAGATGTATCAAATAATTGTAAAGAAAGATTGAATTCTTAAACTGCCTTGACAGTTTGTTTTAATTCGGTTGGATACACATGATACACATTTACATATTCATTTATAACAACAAAGACAATTATCGTTGGTATGTTTACATTTTAGTTTTTAACTTTACTGAAATTAGAATGTTCGGTTAGTCTTTGCAATTTTTGCGGGGTTGCAGCGTTTAATTTCGGTTCCAAATATTATCAGTATACATGGTTTGTTTAAGGCGTGTTGTTTGTTATAGGTTATGCCGTTAATGCTTTTACAAATGTGGAATGCACCAATCACTAAAATCAAAACGTCATTGAACCTTCTTTCTTGTATCCTTCCAGTGGGAAAGCCAGTGACATTGAAGAGCTACTTCCGGTAGTCCCGCGGGAAAGGGGACATAATCTAAAAATTTTGAGGTGGCGCTGTAACCAGCGTGTAAACAAAAACGTAGCCTGTGCTTCAGACAATAAATCTATTAAAACAACTTATCATCCATCAGTATTTGAGTTTAATTTTTCATTAGAATAGATTTTGTCACACGACTGCCAAATTCGGTATTCAATTAAGTGCTCCGTTACTGAAATATGATAATCCAAAAGACTACCTCCGTTGATTTCCAAAAAACCGCGGGTAATCCCCACGACTACCAACAACTGACACAAATGCATCCTAAAGCTTTTCATTGGTCGAGATATAAATAAATGTGACCTAGAAACATATGGGCACATGACTATGTACAGGATTCCCCGTCACTCTGAGTCTTGTTTACATAATAAATACTTCAACCGGAGGTCAATTTTCAACATTTTCCAGACGTTTTGGGAGTTATTTCGGTGCAAAATCAAGCAAATTATGTCATATTTTACAGATTTTAAGCACAAAATTGATTGAGACAACGAAGGGTGATGATGTTTTCAGGATTTTAAATATATTTTTCTTAAAACGTTGAGTGGTTGAAGGCTTTACAACGTCATTTGTTGATGTTTACAATTTGCTCAAACTCCTCGTATCACATTTTCTGTAGTTATTTAATTATGCTGCTGATGTATAACAGATTTATGGGCGAGATTTATGTATTACATTGAAACTGATTTAATCTATGAACGAATTTGTCCATATAAATAACTTCCATTGTCTGGAAGTAGACCTACCCCCCTTTTTTCAACAAAAAAAAATTCAGTTAGTCAAAAGTTGTTGTCTGAATAAGCATGCAAAAGTGCAAAGTGTAAGCACTCAGCTAGTCTTTGTTTTAAGCCAATTTTTAGGGTAATGGTTACAGTCATTCTTTGATTCTGTAAATTATTATAAATCTGAAATGTTTCAACTTGTCAATTTTAAAAAGTACATGTACCAATCAACAAGAATTGCCTGCCTAAACACTCACACATGTTTATAAATGTCTGTCCTTATCATGCTTATCAAGCAAACTGATGTACACTGTGACTAACTATTCATGTTTGAGTGTTTCTGGGCCCTGGGGCATATTTAACTCTTGAGAACTTGAGATTAACATTCAATAGGAATGCCCAATGCCTAGTACATCAAATTCTTAATACATGTTAGAGCTACATGTATATGACCATTTAAAGCATTAACAAAATGCTATATCACTTCCAAGGTCTGGTATATGAATGTCTCACTCTGATTTTGGTGATCCTGTTTTGTTGCATTGATATAACTGCTTGACCCATATTTTTATTTTACACCAGTTTACAAGAAAACAAATCTTGGACACAGGATCTATTCTTTATTAAGAATCATACCATTCCTATATCTGTGTGCTGATTATTCTGCAATAGAATACCCTTTCACACATTTTACTCCATTCTAAAAGCACACAATTGCAATAATTTGCAAAATCATGTGTTTACATATCTAGGAAAAGGGTACATAGACATCTCATTCATAATACTACACAAGGAGCAGGATCTGCTTACTCTTCCAGAGCACCTGAGCTCAATTATATGTTGTGGGTTCAAGTTGATCAGTTTTCTTTTTTCTAATTTGTATATTAGTTTAAACTTTTCATCAAAAAGTCTGAAAAAAGAGATATGTATCTACTGAAAATGATTTATTTAGGTGCAGGGGTTACCACACTTTGAAATCTACATGGAAGCAAAACAGTGAAAAGTCATGTCATGATAGGCTACTTGAGAGACCTCACTATGTCTAGGAGAAGTGAACAATTCTAGAAACTTTCCATTTAAGTCATTCAAACCTTATAAAGAATAAAAGACCATCATTTTGACTTTTTATATCTTTTTTTTTCTTGTCTCAAATACTACAGTACATACATGTATATTTCTGATACCAGTGACAGATCCAGAACTTTTTCTATTTTTTTTTTGGGGGGGGGGGGGGGGGTAAGGGGTTTCTGCTGCTGACTAACTTAGGAGGGACCCGCTCCAGTGATTCCCTATTTAATCAACATTTTTTTCTTATGAAAGGGGGGCCCTATGAATATGCTACATGTAGCTTTGCATCAATGAATCTCAGGTTTTTCAATGACATTAAGTAATATTGTATTGCAACAGTATAGTGTCTCATGTACATTTACCCCACATAATCAATATAAAATGGTGGAGTGTTTCACATTGTATGTATATTTGAAAATACAAAAATGTTTAGAAATAAAAGTTTATTAAATGATGAATAAATACAAAGTCATAAAAATAATGTTAAAATGAAAAATATGTAAAAAGTATTTTAAACATTTAAGGAGAACTATTGTTAAAATTAAAAAGTTTTTAAAGTAAAATCAAGTCAAATAGTCTTCTGTCCCATACATGTAAATCCTCAATATAGAAATCCTGCTCTTCTTATTCCTATTGTTATCTGAAAATATATAATTTATGCAGATGATATTATCAAATGAATATAACTTCAAACTTCTCTAGATTTGCTGCATGTATATGATCGGTAAATTATAATATATTTTAATTGTCTACTGACAAAAACATGATCTTCTGAGGTCCCAATTAAAAAAAAAAATGTTGAAAGGAAATACTGGAATCTGAAGGATCAATCTCGAAATCCTGAGCTATAAAATTACCCAATCCAGACGTCCCGAAAAAGGTTCTCTAGAAAAGGTAATACTTATACACACCAACAGATGTTCGGTAAAATTTTCTACTTATAAATTCATTTACTTAGTATTTAAAATTCATCACCATAATAACATATCAACCTTTTTAAAAGATATAAAAAATGTTTTAATAAAGTATAACGTAATATGCAACATTAAATTATCTTACAGGTATCTGTTATATAAAAGATAACTTTTCATTCAATCATTCATATCTTTAATTCTTCATACCAGTAATTGATAATAAATGTATCCAACGCCAATAAAACCTGGCCACAACACCAAGCCAATACTGAAGGTGGCAATAAAATTCAACAATAAATCACATAATTTTTTTTAGCATGGAAGGAGGGACAGAATTTATACTTTCCTACTGGTGAATATATCTGAAATCTTTAAAAGATATTTTACATGCCCATATGCACTATTCAGCAAAAATAATAGTACTGTTGTTCACATAGACAAGGGTCTGGATGGGGTGTTCTGCATTTCTTTATCATTTAATCTTTTAGTTCATTGGTCTCTATTTTTTTATACTTTTTGTCCATAATTTCTCTTTCCTCAATATATAAATTAGCACATCAATACTGTAAATTCAGAAATTATTGCGAGGTTTTTATTATTGTTAAAAATGCGACAGAGTTGTAAACGCAATAATTAAAACTTGCATTTTGTAATATTTTAACTGAATTAAGCATGACTTTTCTCAAAATCGTAAAAATCAAAATTGCATTCAAGTTTAAAATGACAAAATCGCAATAATAAGTGCACGCAATAATTTCTGAATTTACAGTAGTTCAAAATGATTATGACCAGACCTAAGGCTTGCTGCTAAGAATATTATGATTTTTTTCTGGGATGCATAGGAAGTCGTCCCAGAAAAAAAGTAGTCTTGTCAGACTTCATAATAAATTGGACTAGCATGTCATTTGCTCTATTTTTTACTTATTTTATGGTAATTTTTCTCTATTCTTGTTCCTATAGTAATAATTCTCTAATTCTTTATACGTTTTAATAATCATAGTTCCCAGTGGCAGATCCAGGGATAGGGTTCCAGGGATTGGAATCTCCCTTTTTGAGGACGATCAATGCATTTGAATGGGGACATATAGTTGGAACCCCCCTTTGTCCTGGGGTAGTTATTTTTTTCATATATTTTTATGTTGTTTGTTTTTTGTGTTTTTTGTCACACTTTTTGGGTTCAAAAATAAAAATATTCACCTTTTTACTATTCGAGACAACCAAACAAATCAGCACATGTGCATTACACAACTGCAAAACTTTAATTAAAATTCAAATGCTAACATTGACCTGCCAAAATTGAAGTTTTATTCAAATTGAAGTCTCACGCTGGAAAAGGGGCGTTTATTTACATGTGGTCTTCGGAAATTTACTGGATTTAAGAATCGAAAAGAGGCAAACATATAGCCATAACCCGATCAGATCAATAAATTATGTTATGGATAGTATTAATATCTTTCTACTAACCATTAAAAGTAATAATACTAGGATTTCGTGAGCTCAGAAACCTTAATCTGTTGAAAAATGGCGTCGATTTGTGTGCTTCCTTTTCGCAGCCTCAGTTACAATTTGACACGGAGTGATGGGTATTTATGCAAATATTTAGTGACTCCTATCATCATAGATACTATTTTTGGTCATTTTATATTTAAATAGCCAATAGGATGCAAATGTGTCAGTTATTTTCAGAAGGGGAAAACACCCGCCATATTTTTATCTCCCAAATTAACAACGTCATTTGCCACTTTCAGATGTTCGTTTCTTGTAAATTAAAATCTTCTAAGAAGAAAAAATAGCATGGTCACCTGTAAAACTTACCTATATAACTAATTGATGATGAAATGACACAAGTTTAATTGTCTTTAATGATAAATTTCTCGAAAAATCACACGTACACGATGTAAACAAATTGCCGCGATGGCGCGATACTGTCGCCCTCTATGAAAAATCGCGATTGTCGCCCTTGATTTTCTGGCCTTTACGTCATATGGAAGGAGGCGCAGAATCGATCCGTGGCTTTCCCACTGTTCTATTTAAATTATTGTTTAGAAAAAATGAAAAATAATAAAGTTCAATTAGATTTCATTATTCATCGAATACACAGTTCAAACTATTACAGTTTCGAAGCTGAGCTCTGCTTCGTCGGAACTTTTCCTCCAGTGCCCATGTATAATGTTGGTGTCCAGTCAGGGTTTGTGATCGCTTCTCTGTCTATATTAAACTTCGAAATATCATACTTGGTTTTGCCATTTATTGCCATTTCACTTAGTATTTTTCCTAAAAGACTGGCAAATCTGAAAAAAAAATATTAAATAATATGAAGTGTACACTTTCCATAGGTTTCGTCCATATCACGTAGGCAATTAAATAAACAAAAGACGAAAACCAAAATGGCACACAAATTATAAAAACATACTGGACAGTACAGGAACAACATCAATCATCAATTATTGACTCATTCAAAACAAACTATAAACATACAACAACAAAACAATAACGAAAAGCACGGATGATTCAGATAAACTGGCACTAGCGCAACATGTTATACTAGTAAGTTTTTGTTTTATTTTCATGTGCAGAAACCTCACCCTATTTGAGGACATGTAATAAGAGTAAAAGCAAAATTCTATAAAATAAAATCACAGTTCGTTGGTGACCTTCTGCTGGTGTCTTCTCTATGGTCGGGTTGTTGTCTCTTTGACACATTTCCCATTTCCATTCTCAATTTTATACATATATTACAAGGATGATATGTTTAGTTCACACTATTATGGTGTTTACTGTTGTCCTTTCCTACAGTCTTGTGGTATTTGTGCTATTGAGTAAATACAAATTTTTCTATAGTCTTTCTTCAATTTATTAGATGATTATTGTATGCTGACGGCTTATAGTTCAATCATCATGGGAGACCATCATGTGACTTTGTGGGGCTTGTTTCAATTATCTCTCGTCATATTCTTGATATTAATAATACTTCGCAGTATCTTTTCTTTTTTAATTCGCTATGTGATGTTATTATGACGGAAAATAACGAATGATTTTTTTCCCGCATAAATGGCCCTATTTTCCTACTTATTCTAATAATTCTACATAATCACATAGTATACCGCGTACTTAAACGCATGACCAGCTCCACAGCAGACGATCACATTATCCCATCCATTCTTAGAACAATCATCCACAACAAAATGACGGTCCGGTGTCATTGTGTAGAGACATGTCTTAGTGTACATTATAGGTCCTAAGGACTAACAAAATTTATTTATTTGTAAAGAGGAGGAAAAAAAAATATACATTAAATATAAATAGATTCTTATGTTCGATTCTTAAATATACATGATTGCATGTACTTATTATACAACATGTACAATGTGTAATACTATATTTTTTTTAGAACATACTGTGCAATAGCTATTTCAAATGTCTAATCTTTTGATTAAAAGTAAGTTTTGATTGTCTTTCTTCATTTGTTTTTCTTCGGTCGTTTTTCGGGTGTTATTATTTTATTTTCTAATTTCTTTTCTGATCAGATTTGTCTATACTGTGATTTTGGTCTCTTGTGGTGAGTTGTCTCATTGGCAATCTTATCACATCTTCTTTTTTATAGTATCATTTTTTACATTCGATAAAAGGATAGAAATCATGTGTTTGACGGTTTGTCTAATAGATAAACAATATTACCCTTGGTATTGTTCTCTCCAGATGTTTTATACAAGCTTGTTCTCTTGTCTTGTCTGGTTCATAATTCCGTGTGTCAACGGAAACAACTGGACCACCAGCGTCTATCCCAATTTTGCTTCCTGAATTCCCATGCATTGGCATCCCATAAAAGTCGTATTTAGCTGAGTGATAAATCCATATCGGGTACCTTCAAATAAATGAGAAATAAAGGATGAAAGGATATAAATGGCACGGATTGTGCTCAAGTTAAGATACACAGAACATGAATTGTGAGAGCGAAATTTTAAAGATATCAAACCAAAGGATAAATTTCACATGTATGTAATATTTTTGTAAGTAAAGTATTCAGCAATTGTTGTTTAATCTACAACAAGAACTCAACTAACGTATATACTTTATAATGTTAATGCGTACTGGTTACATGTACCTCGTATACCATTTTGACTACGTTCTGACATCATACGGATACAGTATAACCAGTCTACATAAATACCAATAGATTGCAGTGCGATCTCGGGATATTAAATGTTCTCTTATATTCAAAATTGATTATAATTTCAACCTACTTTGCCTTTGTAAAATCTTTTACGTTTGGTGTAGCAAAATATGTGACTTGTTCTTGCGTAACATAAACTGGTATATGGACACCAATAGATCCAAGAACATGGTTTATCCAAGCACCAGCAGTGACTATTAGACGACGACACTGAAATACTCCTTTTGGGGTATGTACCTGGAAAGGATAAGTGATATATTTGACAAATTATCTAATCCAATGCGAATTACACAACACAAGACGACTTGCTTTATTTCTATTTGTTTTTCTATAATCAAATATTATAAGATAACAATGTACACCTTTGAAATACTTCAAAACAACATTCTTATTGGCAACCCTACCATCAGGACTAGGTAAAGTAGAAACTTACATGTATCTTTACATATTTGCCCTATATTTATATGTTTAAGGGGCTCGCGGGACTAAATCATTTTTTTTTCTTAATATAAGATTTCGCTTTATTTTTTTTATAAATGAACTCTATCATATCCTTAATAGAAAAATGAAATAAAAAAAATGGGGTCGCCGTTCATTTCAGCTCACAATCTGCCACCGAAAGAAGCATACATTTTTGTTAATGTCCTTTTTTTCCCCTGTTGAACTAATAGGAGAAATAGAGCTAATATCGAAACAAACAAAAAAAGAACTAAATTACAGAAATCGCTTAAATTTTACAAATATTTAGTTTATGTACAGCTTATTTGAAAACAATAATAAAAAGTATAGGTCACCGATGAGTTAAAAAAGCTATTTCAATTTTAAAGCCAAAAAATGCCATTTTTGCACCAAAGGAAGATAATTTAGAGCTTTTTTTAATGCTATAAACATTTTAAAAGTCATCCGGGCCAAACCGAATCGATTTTTCTGGTTGAATTTTGTACCATGTCATAAAGTTATATCTAATAGTGTAATAAATCAAATTTATAATGCAAGTAAAAACAAATGTTTAATTTTTGGCCGAAATTTTTGTATCCGCGAGCCTCCTTAAATTGTCAAATATATGTCATCAATATGATTTTCGTTTCCTTCTTAAACAAAATGTCCGTTAATAAAATATAAATTACTAATGACTATTAAAAATTATTTTTACAAACAAGTATGTTTTTTGATACATTGAAACATTTTCTGTAAAGTAAACATCTATTTTAGGTTTTCAATTCCGCTTCTTATATTTTAAACGGACTTAAACTGAGTTTAATTGTTATTACTGTTGCCTTTATTTAAACTGAGTTGCACCTAAAATGGAATAAAGATACTTCTCTTATACATGTATATAGTAAAGACGCTGAGACTTATTGGACCAATTAGATTTTGAAACAAAAATAATTAGTTGGTTCTCCTACCAAATTGTATGATTCAGTAGATTAACGTTATCTTATTGATGCTGCATTAACGCAAATATCTCAATAATACAGTTACTTGATCAGAAGGAAAAAACATTAGCAACCCCGCCCCCTAAAAACAATAACATTTAATTATATTTTTTATTAAGACAACTCGCTTACTGCAAATGTTATCATCATCAACATACCAGTACTCTTCCATTAGGCAACTTTTCAATTTTCTGGACAGGACAGTGTTCTAAAACAGTAGCTCCATTGGCTCTAGCAAGTTGAATATGAACAGAGTTTGCAAGAGCTGCATCTACGAGTCCAGCTATTGGTTGATAAATTGTATCGTAAGTATCATCTATTTCAAACTGTGGAAATTTAGCTCTGAGCTGGCTTCCCGTTAGTCTTTCAAAACTGACAAAATATAGATTAAATAGATATGCTTAAAGAAATCTCATCATATAGCAAATTTTTGTCTCAGACACTCGGTTATTTGATTGCATTTGTTACTTGGAGTTTAACACCACTTTCAGGACTATTGTGTTATTTCTTTATGGTGGTCGTCAGTTTATTTTGGTGGAGGAAGCTTGTCCGAACCACCGACCTTCAGTGGAACACTGATAATCCATGTAATCCTAACCTATTGATATTAGAATCGAGCAAACTGCAACCGGCAGGATTCGAACTCACTAAATCAATGGGCAGAGTCTAGAGATACAGTAATTCATTTCTTAGATTCGGCCATCAAGCTTCCGGGAAAA
The DNA here is from genome assembly GCF_963676685.1 of Mytilus edulis. Classification (NCBI taxonomy): domain Eukaryota; kingdom Metazoa; phylum Mollusca; class Bivalvia; order Mytilida; family Mytilidae; genus Mytilus; species Mytilus edulis. Next base: position 45,700,895 of record NC_092348.1, on the reverse strand, counting down.
TAAATACATGTATTTGGTAGTGTCTCTGCGGCAAGGTTCTTTGTCTTTTTTAATATGATGATAACAACGAAAACGTTTTTGTAACTAAGGTCTCAAAAGTAAGGTTAAAGGTTCGATACTCTCTCCAAATACGTACATTTGAATTATTCGCATATTAAATAAAAAAACAACAACAATATAATAATTACTTGTATAAACGTTAAAAAATACCTGATATTATTTTCGGCCATTGCTTTAGCATAAGCGTCGATGACATGAGACATTTCGTCTTTTCTGGTAAATTGAACTCCTCCTGTGTTGTACACTAACTGTACACCGGCTTCCTTCTCTACTGCTTCCCATCTTTGTAAATTAAAGGTAAGTAGGTAAATGAAATGAGAAAAGATTGACACCCTCCCCCCTTTCCCCAAACAAACACAACACTGTGGTTTTCTTCTATACACATCGCGTCATGAAATTAATGTCCAGACTTTATTTTTTTTGTTTACTCATTAACCGTGTTGTTTAGTGAAAATTTTCTCAAATTGCCATGATATACGATTGTCTTGATAGGGGTTTTAGAATAGAGAATAACGGATCATTACTACAGAAAGCTGGGCCAAAAGATATACAATAGAGAAAACAAAAGAATACTTCAGAGGCTAAAAGAGAGAAATAATGAGATAAAAATCGAGGGAAGGGAGGGGGGGGGGGGGTGAATAGCGGGACTAAAAAAATTGAGAAATACTTACCTTAAAATAATTAAAAATTAAAGAAATCCATGATAAATATAAAAACAAATGTTACTTCTATGAAGAAAAAAAATATAACCCGATGGAACAACGAAAGTCACTACGTTAAGGCCCCAATCCAGACCCTCCTTTGGGTCATCAAACAAACCGATGTTTATCAATATACACTAAAAAGAAATAGAATGTACTCCTTTTCTCTTTTTAACAGCTCAGGGAATGACCAATTAACTTGCCGGGGGAGGGGGACTTATGTTTTTTTCCAAAAAAAAAATAAAAAAAATATTCTGATCCCGAATTTGATGGAGGAAAAAAATGCTGGTCAAGTAGATAACAATCAAAATTATTATGAATGCAAATTCACCCTTTCCCCCTACGTTTTACTGTTAAATAATGGAAAAAGAATAGCCTGATTGATCGCGTCAAAAAACTAAATAAATGTGTGACTAAGAACCCAAGCCCCCCTCTCCCTTTGAAGTTAAACGGTTGCTCCATTACTTATATTAACATGCACGTCTATTTTGCGCATACCAATTGTTGTTTATAAAGTACTTACACTTTGTAGGTATCTGGTGTAAGTTTAGTATATCTGTTATCGTGGTAAGCTAGTCGTCTGTAAATAAAGATGATGAAAAATCACGAATTTTTACATTGCGCATCACTGTTGCAAACTAAACAAATTGATGATTAATAACATTTTGGTTTGCGTTTTCCTGATGAAATTACATGTTAACCAGGGAAAGCTTTATATAAGTATTTGTACGCACCACATGTATAAAAGATTTTGATTTACTTTTCAAAAGTATACTCAAGATCTAAGACACTCACAAATCAAACTATATGACAATTACACTCTGCGAATATTAGTTCAAGATGAATTTCATTAACAATGTCAAAGTTCTTATCTAATATGATGAAAGCCTATTAAAACAGTTATCGGTTGAATATTAGTTGTAATAAAATATTATGTGCTTACAATATTTCATATGGTACACACAAAAAAACCCAACAAAGAAAAAAAAAACTAAAGCATTCAATTAAATGAAAAACTAGTGAAGTTGCTGGTTGCATACTTTGTTTTAGCTTCAATAATCAGTTTAGAAGTTTTCCCTCTATATATTTTCTTTTTCTCATTTTATCTTTCTGTGACCGTTTATGGTTAAATATACGGAATGGAGTTTGCCTATTGTTGATAGCCGTACGAAGACCTATGGTGACTTAAATTTACATCCTTCGGTCTCTGGTAAAATATTGTTATCTCATTAACAATCATATCACATCTTCATACATTTATAATGGAAACCTTCAAAATAAAATATTTACATGATCCTTGAGTGATCCTGTGAACCTCCATTATGGTGTCCAAGTTCAAACTGTTCAAGACCGAGAACATCTATTAAAATCATACAATAGATATACATTATAGAAATATTTACCACAGTTTTAAGTAACGATGGTCCATGGTCGCTGCTGTATATATTTACTGGTATATTTAATCTATGCCAGTGGCGGATCCAAGAGGTTGATGAGGGCGTATTCCCCCTTTGCATCGCCAAAAAAGGTTCATGTTTCGAACCATTTATGGAATCTTTTTAGCGTTAAAATCATTAACATAAAAAATTGCATCCCTCCAGTCAGCAGTTTTTATAGACTTTGTCTAGAATTACACCCTTTTAAAAAGTATGCATCCATCCCATGATCTTTCATTAGACAAGTAAATAACATCAATCGGGTACACATCAATCGTCCAATAGGTTTAGTGTAAACACGGCATTAACAGTAAGAGAAAAAAAAACATGACCTTGTGAAATGCCAATAAACAGGTATCCACATTTTGTAGACCCATGTATATACACATCATATTTCATATTGACATGCATGTTTTTTGGCTATAAACATATTAGCCCTAATGGATATTACACCGTAGTGGAATAACACAGTTTCGCTGGAGACAAAAAGAAATATTTTTACTATGATAACTGGGCTTACACGGTTCATACAAATATCTATGCATTGTCAGCTGGGATAAGATATTCCCGAATTCGTGGTGCACAAAACCATGGGCGAATCACCTCTATTACACTATAAGTTTAATCCGTCTAAAGTGATTTGTTTGGTTTGCCTTAATTCAACAGGGTCGCTCTAATAAAAGCCGAGGATGTACAAGTACCGAAACACGCATAGATGTTATACCCAATTTCATCTGAGGTAAACTTTTCCTGCGGGAGATAGAACATTGCTCGCCATCACCTGAACTAGCGTATAAATTAAAAAACTATGACTGATTATCAAAATATTAACGTCATAATCGCCAAACAACAACTACATTGCCTTATTTGGTTATGTGTGACGTAGTATTGTACATCAATCATAAAAAATATTTAAACAGATTCTAAAAGGGATTGCTTATATAGAAGTTTCTTGTCAAAAAGAAATAGACACAATGAAAGAAACATTTTTTTATCCAGAGGACAATAGCTGCTAATATGGTCCGAGACCACCATTGTCGTCCCTTGATTTTCGTACAAATATAGTCCCTAGTGTTGACAGTGGGTTACTTGCCATTAATTTTTATACCCCTTCCAAATTTATTTCTCCATGTTTAATGCCTCAAATTGCAAGTAGGGGGGGGGGGGGGGGGTGAAATTACACTGTAAAAAAATTTGGGTCCAGAATTTTAAAGGAAAGTAGTGATTTGGTGCAGCTGAAAAAAGGTTTAAAATCACCACTTCGGAAGCTGTCAAATGATTTCAAGACACCCTAAACATAAAATTGTCCATATTTTGAGTTAGAGACGATAAAGTTTTCTATAATTTTAATATAATTTGTCCCAAAAGTAGTACAACACACTAAACATTTCTTTGAAAAAGCGCAGGTGGGATTTTTTTTATTTTCATTTATGTTCTAAAAGAAATGCACTACGAAATAATTGTGGTCTCGGACCTTATGACTCTCGTGTCCAAATAAAAACAAGAACCAAATTGAATGCTTTTTATTTTATATTTACCCCTTATACATGTTATACTAAGTGCTTAATTTTTTTTCCAAATTTAACATCAATTGATATCAATACCAGTTGAAAAAACAGAGGTTGAACATTATTCTGTTATCTCTGGACACCTACTCCCCGTTGTGAAATCGTTTTTCGAAAAATGGGTCAGTAAAAAAAAACTTTATAATACTACAATAGATATGTCCTTTCAATAATTTTGACCGTCATGACGGATTGACATTTTTACTGTCAGTAACAAAATGGGAGCATTTTTGACACAGAAGAATTGTATCCACCATAAATATCTACACCTATCTCACCCTCTGTAGTTAACTTGTTACAAGGGTTCATTTTAATGTGGCTATCTTTAATCCCGCTTCAATTGTTTGCACTTATCTTAAGTCAGGAATCGGATGTTCAGTGGTTATCGTCTGTTTATGTGGTTCATAAGGGTTTCTCGTTTTTATATACATTAGACCGTTGGGTTTCCCGTCTTCAGGAATGGTTATTCTAGTTGTTATTTTTGATTTGGGGGGGGGGGGGGGGGCGGCTTTAAAGCTTACTGTTCGGTGTGAGCCAATGTACCGTGTTGAATGCCGGAAATTGACCTATACTGGTTTACTTTTATAAAGTGTTATTTGGATGAAGAGTTGTCGCATTGGCACGCATACCACATCGTCTTATATCTATTAATTAAAGAAATAATTCGTGGTAACGTCAATTTCTAACGCATGTGATTGCATATACTATGAGATAAGAACATGCTTATCTGTACAGCATACACTGGTATATGCATAGTGTGATATGCATGCATATACTTAAATGAATGTTTAAGTGTCTATCACTTGAAATTGAATTGAAAATATATAGAAACGTACCTATACCGGCTTTTTTCGAGAGCCAATATAATGTCCCACTACCAACTCCACCACAGCCGACAACAATGTACTCAAAATACCTTCTTCCGTCCATAATGTTGTTTCTATAATTTACTTATACAGACCTCACGAGATTAATAAACCTGACATACTTATTTTAAGATAAAATTGTCAAGGTTAAATAAAACTATACCTGTACAAAACCATTCGTTCGTGTCAATGAATATACTGAATTATAATGAAAACACACTAGATAAAAATAGATAATTAAGGACACCAGATCTGAATATGAATGCACACTGTTTATATTTGTTAGAATCTACGTTATTGAATTGGAAAAAAATATCTCAATGGTACTAACTTTTCAGAATTTAAACTTTTTAAAACAAAACTTTTATTAATCCTAAACACTAAAAAAACGTAATTTTGAAAAACCTTGAAGAACCTTTTTCCAAAAAAGTTATTCGAACTGAAAAATTGAAAATCATTTCATCTACAGTTGGAATGAACGTCCTTTTTGACTTGAAGTACTTGCTTATCTAATATTAATTTTCATTATTTTTTACTTATTTTTTTTTACAAACTTACTTATTGGGTTCAATTTTTTTTTTTTTTACAGCAATTAACAATGTTAACAAAAGGCTGTGTTGTAAGGTTTTCCGTTTTGAAAGCATTTCTGGTTTAGCAGTTAGCACCATAATTTAATTCAAATAAAACAATTAAAATGAGAGGATTTAAAAAAAGAGGTGCAATTAACCCTTTCCCTTTTAACAGGCTTACTATTTTAATTGGGTTCGTGTTGTATATAATTTTGTAAGGACTAAGTCTTATCTGTCCTTTCGTTATCTTTCTCTTTGAATTAAAAGTTTTGAATATCACATTGATATCTTGACCAGTTACATGATAAAAATAACATATGAACCCTCACTCTTGATTTTAAAGTGTTTGTTGATCAAACCTTGACGTGGACACTTCTGTATTTGTTGTATCGTTTATTTAAAGTTCAACTTGGTAATGATTAGAACATGTAGAATAACACAGAAGTTGTTCACTTTGTGTTATTGAATTAGAGGTTCACCATCTTTGAATAATCAGAGATATATTTTAATGAGACAGCTGGCCCACAATAATAAAAAACTGACATCCTAAGGTAAATAATTGACATGCGGCTATATAATGTCACGCTTAAAATTTCCTCAAATATGTAGAAAAACGTGAATCTAAAGCCCTGGTCACAACGAACCAACGACACATTTATGCAGCGCCACGACATGAAAATTGGTCAAATCATGGGTCATTCGTGATCATCGTACGACAGTCGCACGATATGTTGAGCATCGTGGCGCTGTCGTATGTCGAAAATTAGACATGCACCTTTTTTGCTCTACGATTTTTTGTCGTGTCACTGTCTTGTGGCTGTCGTGATAGTGTCTTACCACTGTCGTGCGATAAACACATTGTCGTGGGTATCAATATAAACCATTTTAATAAAGAAAATACTTACAACTGCTGCACGACTGTCGTACTACAATCCAACGACTGTCGTAAGACACTCGTGATACAGTCGCACGATTGTCTCACGAATACCAAATTTCGTACGATGCTCGCACAACATTGATTATCTGTAGTACGACAGTGGTTTGTTCGGCGTGCAACATATTTTTGTTTTATTCAGAAGGATACAATTCGGCGGGAATGAATGTTTGGAAAAACATAACGTCTGCCGTTTAAAGAGGATGACTATTCAATCAGAACGATTACACTTGGTCCTGCTAAATAGGCGCATTGCCGGACTCCAACAAGAGCAAAATATGGTCCTGTTAGCGTTAATTTAAGCCCGTGAATAGTATAGGAACCAGCGAAACGCCCGACTTTGGTGGGTTAGGCCACAGATCGAACGGAACATGATGTCTGGGAAGAATAGTATACACTGATGCAAGAGTTGGAGCGAGAATCTTCCGGTGATTTCGTTGGATTCATGAAGATGGAGCCTGGCATGTTTCAAGACAGTGGCACGACAGTGACACGACAGTAACACGCGCATTCTATGACACGAAAACCTGAAAAATAGACCTAAAAAAAACCACGACTGTCACACGACCGACTTGCGAGTTACCTACGACAGCACAATTACAATTCTTTTTTCTCTGTCGTGTACCCATCATAAACATGTGACCACTCGAAATGTTTTTTTGACATTTTGCACGACAGTGCCACGACAACTATTTTATATATCTTCCACGACAAAAAAATCGTACGATCTGTTGTTACCGGGGCTTAAAAGAAACGGAAATACGGATTCCATAATTAACTCCACAAAATTGGTCAAGAGAGTAATTGACATAACGATTTCTACAATCAAACATTTATTAATCTAATTATGTACAATTTTCAAACAGTTATTAATCTAATTATGTACAATTTTCAAACATTTATTAATCTAATTATGTACAATTTTCAAAAGCAAAATATCTATAATGTTTTAACAGTCTCTTTTATTTGCATGCAGTGGCGGATCCAGAAGTTTTCATAAGCGGGGGGGAAAGGGGGGGCTGACTGACCTAGGCTAAGGGGGAGGTGCCGCTCCAGTCATGCTTCAGTGATTCCTTATATAATCAACCAAATTTTCCCCACGAAATGGGCCCCCAGATCCGCCTAATTGCATGGATAATATGATTATCTCATTTAGTTTAAGTCTATTTTACAGTTGATTAACATGCATTTTTTTTATTTTTTCAATCGGCACTACAAGTTTCTGTAATTTTTTAATTACCAGTAAGTATTAAAAAAAGGGAGAACGTATTTATCGTGGGGCAACAGATAAAAATAAATGGGGAATGTGTCCATTGGACACAAATGCCCCGCTTGCATGTAACGTTATACGGGGACAGAACTAAAGAACAGCAAAACAAATGCTGCTACCCAAATTCGAACTTGATTTGAATGTTGTGGCAATAAGCATTGTGTAAACGTTTCATAAAAGTTGGTTGGGGCATTTGGTTGGAATGGAATCGAATTATTTAACAAATTTTGTATTTGTAAAGAGGCATACTTCTAGAACGTAAACGTGACGCCACCAAAATTTCAAAACTTAATCTGTGTTTTGCTGTAGCAAGCATTATTAATAAGATTTATAGCATTTGGTTGAGGTAAAGTAATATATTTGATAGAGGGTTAACTTACTTCTTACAAGGAATTCGAAGCTATTAAACCAAGAGTTCTTACATTTTACGGACGCCATCTCGAGTTGGTTGATCGTTATGGTATAACGCTTCACAGATGATATCGGATATGTTCCTTATGTCGTAACTACAATCCAATCCCTTTTTACCACTAATGTGACCTACGGAATTAGATTATTTACTGGGTTTGTAATACCATGAGCAACACCACGGGTGCTTACCCTTCCGGAGTACCTGATATTACCCCTCTTTTTGGTGGGGTTGGTGTTCCTTATTCTTTAGTTTTCTATGTTATGCCTTGAATATATACTATTATTTGTCTGTTTGTCTTTTTATTTTTTAGCCATGGCGTTTATTTTCGATCTATGAAAGAGGGACGAAATATACCAAAGGGACAGTCAAACTCATAAATCTAAAACAAACTGACAACTCCATGGCTAAAAATGAAAAAGACAAACAGAAAAACAATAGTACACACGACACAACATAGAAAACTAAAGAATAAACAACACGAACCCCACCAAAAACTAGGGGTGATCTCAGGTGCTCCGGAAGGGTAAGCAGATCCTGCTCCACATGTGGCACCCGTCGTGTTGCTTATGTGATTACAAATCCGGTAAATAGTCTAATTCGGTAGGTCATATTCATGAAAGGAAGGGGATTGTAGTTACGACGTAAGGAACATATCCGATATCATTTGTGAAACGGTTATTCCATAACGGTCAACCAACTCGTGATGGCGTCCGTAAAATTTACGAAGGGATGATTTCAACTTCACTATTTGGAACTCTTGGTTTAATAGCTTCCTTGTGAGCAGCAAACCTCTATCAAGAAAATCATGATAGGAAATGCAAGCACGGGAATATCGTATCAATTGGGAGATATATACCCCGTATGCAGGTGCTGCTGGAATGTTGCTACTTAGAAATGGAAAGTTCACAATTGGAAAGCTGAAATCATCTCTTTTGTCGTAAAGTTTTGTTTTCAACCGACCCTCATTGTCAATTTCTAGATGTAAGTCAAGATATGAAGCCGACTTAATTGTATCTGTAGTATCCTTTATCTCTAGTTCGATTGGATAGATGCGTTCCACATAGTCACCAAATTTTGAATTGTTTAGTGAAAGAACATCATCTATATAGCGGAAAGTAGAGTTAAAGGATATTGCTAACTTCTTGTCTTTCTTCCTAAGAAGTTCCTGCATGAAGTCAGCCTCATAATAATAAAGAAACAAGTCGGCGAGTAGAGGGGCACAGTTTGTTCCCATTGGAATACCGACAGTCTGTTGAAAAACACGTCCTCCGAACGTAACAAATATGTTGTCAATCAAGAAATCAAGCATCTTGATAATATCAGTTTCAGAGAATTTTTTGTTTGAATCAGAGTGATTCTTTACAAAGTAGGATTTATCCCTCCCTAAGACAAGATACTTGTATCTACGTTGGCCATTCTTTTTTATGAAGCAAAGTAATACCAACTCTTTCAATTTGTCTTTTAGTTTGGAATGTGGAATACTTGTGTACAGAGTAGAAAAGTCAAATGTTTTAATACTGTTACAAGATGAAAGAGAGTTAGATTGTATGTACTCTAAAAGATCTTTTGAATTTTTAAGTATCCACATCTGATTCACGCCACCTCTAGAATAGGCAGTTTCACAATAACTTTGAAGCCCGTCTTTGATTGCTGATAAAATAGATGTTAATAATTTAGAAAGAGGTTTCGTGGAGCACTTGGAAGACCCAGCAATATGGCGTCCGTAAAATATATGAGTGTGACTGTCCCTTTGATATCTTTCGTCCCTCTTTTTCAGTAGGACAACGCCCGTTGTCACGTGGCACACATTTCGTTAAACTTTTTTGAGAACAATCACATTCGTGAGTTACCATGGCAAGCAAATGAATCCAGCTTTATCGCCAATCGAACATCTGTGGGATGAACTTGGACAACGTCTCAGAAATAGCCCAAATCTACCGGAAACGCTCGCTCAGCTCCGAATAGAACTTTCCAGGGAATGGGACAACATCCCTCAAGACTTCATTCGACGTCTAATTGATTCAATGCGACGGAGGTATCAGGCGGCCATAAATGCAAGAGGTTCACATATTACACAGTTTTGTCACGTTAACTTGAATTTCTAATTCGTCCTGTTAAAATTGTCCGAAAATGTGCAATATTGTTTCAAATAGAGAAAACTCGTAATTATTTTCTTCAAAATGATGTTAGCCAACTGTTCCATTAACTTATTTTGTTATTATACATATAAATGATCTTACAAACTTGTAATTTAGCCTAGTATATATATCTTTACAACATTAAATTTCCTTAGTTTCAAAATTTTAAATATCATATAGACATCACATTGAAAAATATTTTAAATGTATTTTAAAGTATTACAAAGTAGTATGCGTTTCTTATCGTTATCCAAAAAGATAATATATAGTTAATAACAACAAACTTTTGTTTTTGGTTATTCAATTTTTTGTTTATAAATTCTGAATAATTTCCAAAATCGGTATAAAAAATGCTATTTTTTTTATAATCAACTTGGTCATCTCTTACGGAAAATAATTTAAATTGAACACAATGACGAATATAAAATTACCTTGTGTAAAGCTTCGAAAACCTGAAATAGAAGTTGACATTTAGACAGTTTGTAAAGGCCCTGATGTGAAATTAATTCAGAGAAAATTGACCCAACAAAACTAATATAAAATACTAATTTTAAAACTGACAATCTACACTCTTAGAGTAAATATCTTACGTTAGTAATGTCAATAATGTTTTTGCACTGTTTACATTGAAAATTTGTTTGTTAGTCTACAGAATGTTTCAAACTGTTTGATTTCTGACTTTTTAGCCGATCATTTAACTCCATACAAACTGGCTAGTCCATAGAAATTCGTTACCATTAAAATATTTCTTCCTTTGTCAAAATAGATACCATGAGGGTATTGTATCCCATTCTCGTTTGTTAACAATCGACGCACGTGCTGTCCATCTGGTGAAAGTACGACGATACTGTCATGCCCAAAGCATACCACGTACACGTTGGAATCATTATCAACTGCTACTCCACGAACAGATTTAAAAAAAGATTCGTCTTTGTATTCCCAAACCTTGTGTCCCGTGACTGTGTAGCATGTTACGGTACCTGATTTACATTTTGTGTGGTATATCCTGTCATTTGATGTTGCAACATAGCTCCAGACCCCTTCATCGACTTTAACTACTGTAGTAACAGTACTTCCGCTATTGACGTCTTGTGTTTGAATACCCCTTCCTCTTTCACAATATAGTAATCTTCCTTTTTCATTTGTAATGCCGTAGCACTGATTGGACGTTTTAATCTGTCTTACAGTTTTTCTATTGACAATGTTGATTATTTCTATGTTATAAGGCTCTGCCTTATGGGTGACAGCGACCGTGTTTTCATCAATACATGTAACATCTATAGGGCGATGTGATACAGGTATTGCACAAACAAATATACCATTGTCGTTGTGGATTACAAGCCGATCATTAGATTGATCTACGAAAATAATTTTACCAGACGGCATGATAGTACAACCCGTGATTCCAATTCTGTTTTCTCCTTTCGATATCTCAAATTGTTTTAGTAAAGTAAGATTAATGTCATTGATTGTTTTGGATATCGTTGGTATCCTTTTCTGAGCTTGTTTTTCTCTATCCGTCGTCATGGAGATCGTTGACGGTTTTGTTGTAACGGATATCTCTCCGATCTTTGTCATGGACAGTATGTCTGACATCTTGTTGTCTAGTTTATATTGTAAGTGTATTTGTTGTAAGCCACTATCTTCTATTAAAGACGGCATGAACTTCTCTTCCTCTTGGATCTTGGCCTCAAATATTTTACCGCCAAAAAATGTCTGAAGGTCAGTTGCAAAACGTGTAGTCGGAGCTATATTGTTCTGTAGCTCATCTATTGTTTTCTCATGGTCAGAAACTTTTTGCACAAATCTGTTTATTTGTGACATGACCTTTTGTTCCGCAGCTTGTAAATCCTGTTGTATTTCTTGTTCAAGTTTATCTAAATGTATGTTTATTTTAGCACGCATTTCTTTTATATCTTTCTGAAATCCTTGCCTCTGCTGTTTGATTATCTCTAGATTCTGCCTTCGATCTTCCACTATTCTGTCTATATTGTTCTTCATTTCTTTTAAATTTTGTTCCATAATTTCAAATAATGCTGAATTCCTCGCGGTTTTGACAACTTCATCAATTGCTAACAAATCACATTTCAAATCACATTTCTTGTGATTTGTTGTGATGCAAAGCGGACAACAAAGTTGTTCATGTTGAGAACAGTAGAGCTGATATTTTTTGTCATGTTCTGAGCAGTATTGGTTTATACTTGCTATTATGGGCGGTATTTGTTTATAATCATCCATTGAAGTTATCTCATGCTTTCTTGTACCTCTTGAAGCTCGATGGTGTTTTTCACACGATGTACATATCCCTTCGTTGCATTCCGGACACCAAAAGGCAGCTGCTTTAACCACGTCCTGAGCTTCACACACGCCACAATATGATTCACTAGCTGAAGCCATTCAAATCTTCAAAACAAAATTGATAATTATATAGCTACTGACTTTAAAACGAGCTTGAAAGTACTAAAAGTCCGTTTCATTTTATTTGTATTCCTCAATTTTGGACATACATTATCGAAACAAGAGGCCCTCAAGAGCCTGAATCACTCACTATGACATTTTGTATTCATTTGTACTGCGTTCAGGCCTGGACTGAGTCGGTGTGTCTATTCTGTGTTCGTCTTTGCATTATGTATTCGTGTTTGTTTTCTGTAATGAGTTAATACAGTTTCATTATGTATATCTGTTATATTCATTTGATAAAATCTACTGTTTGCAATAGCATTAATTGTTTTAAATAATAAGGATGTTCTTATCCCAAGCATAAAAACATAGCCGTATTTGACACAGCCTTTTTCAACTTTTGATCTTCAGTGCTGTACAACTTTTTACTTTTTTTCGCTTTCGATCTTTTATATCTGGGCGTCGGTGGTGAGTTTTGTGTGGACGAGGCGCGTTTTTGACGTATTGAATTTTAAACCTGATGCTTTTTGTTATTCATTAATCATGTGTTTCTTTGTCTAATACGTTCTCCTATTTATTTGTATTGTAGTCCTGTAATATTATGTTGTCATGTCAATGTTATATTTAACATTGCCATTAAAGTGCGAGGTTTCAAATTAGCATGCCACAAAACCAGGTTCAAACCACCATTTTTTCCTTTAAAAATGTCCTGTACCAAATCAGGAATATGGCCATTGTTATGTTTTTGTTCGTTTCTGTGTGTTTTACATTTTAACGTTGCGTCGTTTGTTTTCTCTTATTTTTGAGTGTAATTTCACATTGCGATAAGACTTTGGTTTTGATGTTATATTTGTTATTCTCGTGGGATTTTGTCTGATGCTTGGTCCGTTTCTGTGTGTGTTACATTTAAGTGTTGTGTCGTTGTTCTCCTCTTATATTTAATGCGTTTCCCTCGGTTTTAGTTTGTTACCCCGTTTTTGTTTTTTGTCCATGGATTTATGAGTTTTGAACAGCGGTATACTACTGTTGCCTTTATTTGGCCTCAAATTTCAGGTTCATCTGACGAAAGATTTTGACCACTTTTTAAACACTTAAATGTCTATTTCATTAGATTCAATTAGTTAAGGTGAAAGATTTTAACTAATTTAGTCATTAAAAACGATTCGATTCAAGCTCTAATATGAAAAATCTACCAAATATGCCGGAAAATGTCGTTTTTCAGATGGCTTTTGTCAAAAATGAAAGTGGCCGCATCCGTGTTCATCCTACACCTTTATATATGTTATGTATTATCATCAAATACAACTTACATTCATAAAGGATGAACACGAATGCGGCCAGTTTCGTTTTACACGGAAAACGTCTAAAATTTAACTAAAATGCTAGAATTGTGAAGATTTCAGTAGTTTAGCATGACTTAATCAGTGGCGGATCCAGAAGGGGGGGGGGGGGGTTTCGGGGGTTGGAACCCCCCCCTTTTTTTGGCCGATCAATGCATTTGAATGGGAGCATATAGTTGGAACCCCCCTTTACTCTAGGTTGGGACCCCCCCCCTTTTTTTAAAATGGCTGGATCCGCCACTGCTTAATGGTGCTAGTACCGGCCTGATATATGTGCATTGCATTGCAAAAAACAGCCCACATTTATCTAGCAGAAGCTTTTAACTAGCCAATAAATAACTAAGTTCACATTTCAACAATTTTGTAAAACTGCTATATTTTGGGGCCAAAAAGGGGTCTTACTGGACCTACTCCTTTGGTTGATTATATAGGGAATCACTGAATCATGACTGGAGCGGGGCCCCTCTCAGGCAGTCAGTGGTCCCCAACTTATGAAAATTTCTGGATCCGCCAATGGTCTAGTCTCGATCATCCAGCCGCTTTATTTTTCAAAGTAGAGCGTCTGCGAGTGGATGAGAAGTGATATAAAAATGGTAATTAATGACATTCGGAATAGTATCGGCTTTTTTAACTTGTTGTTAGAGATAATGTCCAAGACGAATAACCAAGAAGTTGGTTATTGACTTCGGAAGAAATGACATTACGATAATTTTATTGCAACGCCCGAGTGTACCGATTGTTGTTGAACGCTATTTATATATTTTTGTGACGACATTCATTTCATGGAAAACACCATACAGCATGGCTTGCATGGGCATGGACGCGAAGGAAAAACCAGCACATCCAACCTTGATCAACCTTGGTAAGATGTTATAACAACACACACTGTAACATAAATTGCAATGCAACCTGATACACCGAGTAGTTATATTCTTTCATTCGTGTCCAGTTTATAATTATACAATAAATGTCAATTGTTATGTTGACTGGGACCACTCGAACAGTCGTATACGTTATAAATACATTTTTGGGTTGATGTGTAGTATCGTTCACTTTATAAATACTTCATGGAAAACTGCCATGACGCCGAAATATCACCTTCATCCAAGATAAGTTCGTTGTATCTATCTAAATAAGGGGATTTGCATCTTGATATGTGTTAAAAAAAAGGGGGGAGAGGAAAGATGCACAATGATGTACACATTCAAAGTAAAACAAAGTGTATCTAGAAGATGCCATTTTATACATAGTAGTACAATAAACGGTCAAAATGATTTATACATTCGATTTTCTGCAAAACAAAAGACAGTTAAACAATATATGCAGCATCGATCAGCATCAATGAAAAGAGGTGTCAATGAGGCAGCAAACAGTGAACCCAATGACACAAATTACGAAAAGTATACATCGTCATGATTTAGAGTTTATCATGTAGACTAAAACAAAAATTGAAGATAAAATTGACAAAAGCTCAACATTTCACAAATAAGGAGATGCGGTATGAATACCAATGAGAACTATCCACCCAAGTTCAAATGAATTGAATGTGAGCAATTATAAGCATTTGTATGGCCTTCAACAATGAGAAAAATCCATGCATGGTTTGGATAGAGAATACAAACAGGGAATGTGTCGAAGAGACACTGGGCATCCCGACCAAAGAGCAGTAAACAGCACAATGCCACCAATGGGTCGGGTCTTCAACGCAGCGAGATAATCTTGCACCCTGAAGCCGGATTCTGCTTGCCCCAAGACAATAATTTATACAATATATTTCTATGATGTTTTTTTTAAACAATTTATTTTTCGTATAAATGCTATGCTGGTGACTAAAAATTTATATAGTTTTGATATTTACTTTCTTTTGTAGACAAATCAATGATGATTTATGGACACAAATTTTATGTGTAAAATGTGAAGAATTGAAATAAAAATACTCAGGATTTTCATTGTATCATAAACATAAACAATATTCAAACTGAAAGATTTTTTTTTTAATTACAGTATAAATAGATCACAGTACTAAAAATGTTGTGTATACATTATTTTGACAGCCGCAACAAAGCGAAAAAATACACAGACGTATATTTATTAAATGAAACAAATATCAAGAAACACATTGTTGTCAGATATGTTATGGAAATTAGATTTGTTTTAAAAAATAAAAAATCATATGAACAATTAATCAGTTAGTTTTTACGGTTGAATCGATCTCATTTTCATGTCGGGCCCTTTTATAGTTGACTATATGGTTGGGAGTTTTCTTAATATTGAAGGCCATGCAGTGATCACATTTGCGTATATCCATGTTCTTTGAACTCTGCTTGGTTGTTGCCTCGTTAGCAATCATACCAATTTCCATATTTTTATATAAAAGGTTCACAGCAGAAGTTATTGTTCTTGTGAAGCTGTCCTTTATTGCATGCTTATACGTACATGATGGAAATTATAAGTGTTGGAGAAGTAGAATACACTTTTGAGTTATTATTTTTTGTTTACAAGTTACTATGCAGAATGGGATAAATCCAATTCCATCTTTTTCATGTGCGTGATTCAAACATGCATATTCAAAGAACATTGGGTTTCATGACTGACTGGTTAAGTTCTGTATTTCCCCATGGACACGGGCTACACTGGCAAAGTGGTTTTGTGTGAAGGTTGGTTCCTAAATATTTTCTTCCCAAAAGGATAGGCAAGTATTGGTGTAACAGCTAAGAAACATTCAGACTATTCTGTCGTTTGCAGTTTTAAGATCAGTTGATTTTGTAAATGGAAATTGAGTTGGTTCATTGTGTGATCTCGCTGATCTGCCAGTTATACTTGTTACGGAATTAAAGAAGTTTTTCTACATATGCAATCTGGTATTTGTATGAGATGTTTTTCTTTACATAGACGTAACTTGATGTGTGTTTTTTGTAAGGTAAGTGCATCAGATATATATATATTTATTAAAAAGGAACTAAGAATAATGAGACAAAACAAGGCAAAATGGATAAAAAAATAAAGAATAGAGACTGACGGGGATACAATATAATGATGGTTGGTTGCTTATTTATGTCCAGTGACAAATATTTCATGCATGTTTAGGACGATGTGATACAATACAAAAAAATAGAGAATAGTGGTATTTTATAGTATGAAGATAAGAGAAAAAGTGGACAGGTTTGCAATATGATAAGAATAGTTTGCTTTTTTTATCGTCTTGTGGTAAATAATGGTAATGTTCAGGATGCAAATAAATTAACAATAATTGTAAAAAGGAGGTCCTAATTTATAGTCCGTTCAGGATACAGGTTTGAGAAATTACGACTCTCTAAAAAAATAAGGGTATATTGTATTTTAGTATAACGGTCCACCTCGGGACTCCTTTTTAAGCGTGCAGAAAGCTTGGTATCATCTATACACGAACAGTGGCGGATCCATAACTTGTTATTAGGAAGGGGAACTACACTCACTCCTGCTACAGTGTTTCCCTATATATATAAAATCAACCACATTTTTCCTACGAAAAAAATGGGGGGAGGGGGGGGGGGGGGGGGGCGCCTATGATGAGTGCTATAATATTTACACAGGGCCGTAACTAGGCCTCACAATAAAACGAGGCAGGCGTTTGGTTGCCGCCGTCTGCGGTACCCAGGTAATGAGAAAACCAGGGGTGTCACAACCGGTCGAAAACTAGAAAAGTAGTTAATGACGAGTCAATTAAGACTTAGATAAAAACCATAACAAAACAAAAGTGTAAATTAAGCTTATATAAAGTACTTTTAATCAACGAAAATAATATCCGAAATCTGATGGTACGGCCAAAAAGCTTAATTTTGACTTTTAGATCTTTATTACATTTTTTAAATCATTCAATAACAGACATAAAAACTCTTAGAACATGAATACAGTCATGTGAAATGGTTTGTGTAAGCAGTTCTATTCATTTGACTTCACGTTTGTATTAAAATTTCCCATCAGCAAGTTTGCCAAAATAGAGAGAGCTACAAGAATGTCATACATACATGTACATTTTCTACTACACTGTTTAATACTGTTGTTTTTTTTTTAAAATATATTGGGGATAACGGAAGTGTTATTTATAGATATGTTCTATATTTAATTATTTGTTACGCCCCCTATAAATATTTGACAGTCCGGTTAATCACCCCAAACGCTATGTTTAAATATGCGTCTGGGTTATCGAGACTACCAATGGTCATGGTGTTTCTATAGAAACTATATATAAATCTGTGGTTACACAAAGAACTAAAAGTACTAAGGCTTTTGGCTTACTCTGCAAATCTAAAATTAAAGACATGACATTGGCTAATGCATTGATAAGTAGATGATATAAAAAAATATAAGTGGTTTTACCTTAAATGTTTATGTCATTCAAAATTTTTTATCAAAACATTTCATGTCTTCTCACAAGGTCAATAAATCAACCCGGATGTTTAAATGTCACACTACACGTAATGCATGTATACTTTTCATCAAAAGAAACACAGCACTTATACAAAATTGACTGCTCAGGGGCGGATCCAGCCATTTTAAAAAGGGGGGTTCCTAACCCAGGACAAAGGGGGGGGGGGGGTCCAATTACATGTCCCCATTCAAATGCATTGATCGTCAAAAAAAAGGGGGGTTCCAACCCCCGGAACCCCCCTCTGGATCCGCGCCTGCAAACGTCATTCTGTAGTTGTCGTATGTCATATATCTGTGGCGGAACATGAAATCCTCCGACTGCACCAATGTTTCCTTAAATAATCAATATAAAATTTCCTGCAAAAAGGAGATGGACTATTCGGAAAAATGTGGAGCTTGTAATAAATGGTGTCAGCAATACATACTTTTTTTTATATATATAAAACTTGAAAATAACATCGTGTTTGTCTCTATTCCATTCGAATGATCAGCTCAGTTATATCTACATCAATGTCAATCTTGAAGAAAAAAAAACACAATTGGCATATATTTGTAGCTTAAGTGCGTTTTCAAGTACTTGTACTTATGCTTTAAAACTATCTGGCATGTTTCTGTTATCGTGGTAAGATAATTGTTTGTAACAATCTTTTCAAGAATGACAAAAGGACTCGTATTTTAACATTGTGCATCACTGTCGTGAAGAATCAGTACATCTACCATGTATATCCAGATGATAAATTGTATTTGAGTTTGGCTGTTCCTGATGAAAGTAAATGTTATCACGGAAAAGCTTCTCGAACGCACCATTATCAGATTATGTCATCCTTCTGTTTCAAAGTCGTCAATGAACATTTATCATACTATTAACTGAATTAAAAACACCTATTGTTTATTCTTAATTTATCTTATGTTTGCATTGACAATCACATCCGATATCTTTGTATATCTGAAGGAACCCGTCTCAGTGATATAGTATTTACATGATCCTTGATTGGCCTTCAAACCGCCTTAAAGGTGTCCTAGTTTAAACTATTCGAGACCGAAAACATCTAATAAATAATACAATATATATTTATAACAGCAGTACTTAACACAGATTCACCATAATTAAACGACGAGAAACAGTGGTAACTATTTCATCCATATTAGGGGACGAGAAACAGTGGCAAATATTTCATGGAGATGGTAAAGATCTTGAAACAGTGGCAACTATTGTATCAATATTAATGACCGATAAACAGTGGCCACTATTTCATGAATATTTAAGGACGTGAAACATACGCTTATAGTCCATCCGTATTGAATACCGATAAACAGTAGCAAATATAACATTCATTTTAAAGGACAAGAACAATTTCGCAATACTTCATATAATGTGTTCTGTCATTTAGTTCGACAAAAAGAAGGACGTGACACTTATATTGTCAATTATAAGAGAGAGCCTGTTTGACAGGGCAGAAATGTATCTTGCATCAGACAACTTGCACGGACCAATCACATACACTGTAGTTGAGAAATTATCTGAAAAAGTATAATTTTCCATGTTCTATATTGCATCCGCAATATTTCTTCAAAAGTTCAGGCAAATTTTTTGGAGAATTTTAAGTTTCAGTAATAACTAGAGTATATAATGCACCAAATATTGTGACCATTGAACACTCTTTCTTATATTTCTTCTAATAAAATAATGTTCATCCCCCCCCCCCCCCCAAAAAAAAAAAATCATGTTGTCCGGTGTTGTTTTCTGACAACTAAATCATTCAAAGAACATCTGAGTTAAGTAAACAGGCTTCCGATTTATTTCTACAAATATGATAGATTATATAGAAAACTTGTTCTTAATGGTCTGATTATATTACATCTAAAGCATGTGATAAAATTTTGCATTTTAAGGGTCTTTTAAAGTTTGTCCCAAAGGATTATTTCCCTCCTGTTACAACTGGTTTTTTGTCACCTTTGGAAACGTTTAAAGCTAGGTTCACACTGCCGATCAGATCAACTCGATGATCCCGATTGTACAAATTTCCACGACCAATTTGGTCTGGGCGATTCCCGTCAATGTCTGCCGGCAATAGGATTCTATTTGCTATACACATATTATGTAAAACAGCCAAAGCAATAAAAGTGACACAGCATTTTAATGGTCTGTAAGGCAATGTGCCAGCACTTGAATCTATGCAACGGAAACGTGATTTTAAAACTCCAAAACTTCTTTCGACAACGCTCCTCGTCTTCATATGGGAAACATTATATCTTTGTTGATTTCTCGTTGTTGGGTTTAGCACAGGAGTGAGAAGCCATGGTCGAAGTGGATACCCACTATCTCCTATCAGCCATCCTTGATCTATTGTTCCGTCCTCAATCATTTCACTTAAGCTAGAGATAGCCCAAATGAAGGCGTCGTGAGTTGCACCTGGCCATTTAGCTACAATGTTCAGAAATTTCATGTTAGAGTCACAAACTCCTTGAACATTAATAGAGTTGTAGTTTTTTCTGTTCACATATAAATGTTCATCTTCTAATGGAGATTTTATCCTTATGTGCGTCCCGTCTAATGCTCCGACGATATTTGGGAAGTCAACAAGGCTATAAAAACCTTCCTTCATGTTATGCAGCTGTGCTCGATCAGTTGGCATCCTAAAATAATGATTGCATACTCTTTTCAAACACGCATTCACATCGCGAGTAATTCATGAAACACTCGAGATTGAAATGTTGTGTACATTGGCATTGACGAGCCGAAAACTTCCAGTTGCAAAAAATCTCGAAGCAACCATGACTTGTAAAGACGCAGGGAAAGCGC
The DNA here is from genome assembly GCF_963676685.1 of Mytilus edulis. Classification (NCBI taxonomy): domain Eukaryota; kingdom Metazoa; phylum Mollusca; class Bivalvia; order Mytilida; family Mytilidae; genus Mytilus; species Mytilus edulis. The sequence goes on along the minus strand of NC_092348.1, from coordinate 45,679,991 downwards.
GAGATCTCCTCGTTGGTTTTTGAAGATCAAATTTAAACATTCTGCAAATATCTATTATCATAGGACGTGATAGTCTGTATTTTCTTACTATTTCTGTGTAATCAAAGGAATCTAAAGGATTGTAAGGGTCTCGGAAAATTCTATTTCTGCGTATGTTTTGTTGTTGTCGTCTGAGGTGCATGAAAACTACTGCCGCCATATTTCTTTACAACTCATGTTAGGACATCGTAAGACATGTCTTAGTCCTAAGACAGCTTCGTGAAACTGGCTCCCTGATTTACAAATAATCGATTACCAGTCGAAATTTCAATCGAATGTACAGCACAAGCAAACACGTGAAAATAACTCTAATTAGCAACCCACAACACTTCTCTGACATTGACACATAAATGTAATGAGAGCTAGGACGAGAACAAAAAACAAAGACAAGACTTTACATGTACATGTACGAATCTATTATGTATCTTTTCATAAAAAAAAGTGGGAAACATGAATCCGGCCTTGTCCACCTATACGACCAGATTATCATGTCTCCATGGTTCGCCTTATCACAAAGTAAAATCTAAAAACACTTTGACCAGCATATACGAAGAAAATTGTGCTTCATTTCTTGAAAAAAAAATGTTTTCTGTGTCAGAGCTGTTTGGGTCCATTCCTGTACAAATAATTTTTAATTCTATCCTTGATATTGCATTATATTATATATAATTTATGTTTATAAGACAGTTCTGTTAAATACATTTATTTTTCATTTGTCTTTTTCCAAAAAATGTCTATTCACAGTATACGCGTTTTTTCTGAATCTGAAACTAACTTAATTTCTTACTGATTCTACCCTAACAATCAAGTTTATTTTAGAATAGATATTTAGTTAAATAAACATTTCCTCGTTAACGATTTTGTATAATATAGAATAAATATAATTTATCGGATATTAAGGTGTATTTCACATTGTATTTCCGACATTGTTGTCAGAAAAGCAACAGATACCATTTTTAAAGCATTTTGTTGTTCTCTATCGTCTTTTTCCCGTGCAGTAATTATCCTGCGGCATAATTTTATTATATTTCTACGAAGATTTAATATTTGGCAAGTGGATCTATGTATGTCACAATAACTGATGTATACACAGGCACTTATCTCTAAAAACAAGTTGCTTTCTTTAAAAAATAGAAAAGCAATACGTGAACCCAAGACCGCAGACTGGTCACCAAAAAATTGTTGCTGAATTTTTGTTTGCTTTTGAATTGAAATAATTGACTGTGAATAGAATAAGATAATGGTGATGTTAAAACACCTTTATTAAAATATGTAATTGTGTGAAGATTCTTGCACAAGTCAGTTGAAAGCAATGATGGATAGTTGTGAAGAGAAAAGTGTATAATACAGTTACTATTGAAATATTCGTTTCAAGGCTCGACTATTATATTTATTACTTGGGGTTGTACATATTTTTGTCATAACACTTTTGCAAATCCAAGTTTTTACAAACCTGACGTTTAATGCAAATTGAACAATCCGATCGCAAGATAAATTTAGGCACTCAGATTGCTTTATAATCTGGATGTATTTATTTTATCTATCATATCTTCATATTTTGTTTCCTGGATGCCTTTAATTATTCTCAACTTGTTAATGAAGTTGTGTGTATTTAGGGTTGATGTTGTATAGATAAATTTAAAGTCCAATTTCCATGTGAAGTGAAAACACTGTGGCATGCAACTTATAAGAAGGTTTCGTATATTTTTCTTGAGAGTAACACACCAGCTTCATTGGAACCTCTTATATATATATAGAAACTTGTTTTGGTCTCATAAAACATCTCAAATTTTCAAAAGAACCGATTCATATAAAAAGATGTGTAGATATAAAAAGATACCGGGATTGAAATGTTGTACGCCAGACGCGAGTAAAGTCTACAAAGAATCATCAGTGACGCTCGAATAAAAAAGTTGAAAACGCTAAATAAAGTACGAAGTTACGTTATCTATTCCTTTGATAGAAAATCCTTAGCATTTCGAAAATGTCAAAGTTTATAACAGGACAGTGACTCGAAAAAAGAAAACAAAAGAGAAACAGCTAGAGGTAACTTTAATTATACCGTAAGTAATGATGATCGTACTTGAAGACACATGTCAAGCTCTTACTGCCGTGTTCTGAATTTAGATAAGAAAAGTTAAAATTCGCATTCACGAATGAAATTAATATTTATGCATGCACGTGGTTTTTTTGCTCAAGAAATAGAAAATAAAAAGCATACGCACTGATACTCTGGATAAGAATACGCATTTGCGTCATCACATTATTAATCTAATAGTTGAATTCGGATGTCAAACTACCTAACTCGAGTGTTTTGACTCCAGATTCATTGACATTTCATCCGGAATTTTTGTGAACGCAAACCGATAGTGTGCGTGTGAACAGGGTGATATATAATGTGAATGATTATAAGCTGGTCAACACAATGAATACAATTTTCAAAACCGTGCCATAGTACAGATATTTAGATGCTATAAGGTTGAATCATAGATGTTTATGGGTTTATACATATATGGTTGAACTAATAGAACAAAACAAAACAAAACAAGAATGTGTCCAAAGTACACGGATGCCCCACTCGCACTATCCTTTACCATGTTCCATGGACCGTGAAATTGGGTAATAATCTAATTTGGCATTAAAATTAGAAAGATTATACTATAGCAAACATATGTACTCAGTTTCAAGTTGATTGGACTTCAATTTCATCAAAAACTACCTTGACCAAAAACTTTAACCTGAAACTCCCACTTTCATTTTCTGTGTTCAGTGGACGGTGAAATTGGGATCAAAAGTCTAATTTGGCTTAGAATTAGAAAGATCATATCATAAGCAACAAGTGTACTAAGTTTCAAGTTGATTAGACTTCAGCTTCATCAAAAACTACCTTGACCAAAAACTTTAACCTGAAACTCCCACTTTCATTTTCTATGTTCAGTGGACCGTTAAATTGGGGTCAAAAGTCTAATTTGGCTTTAAATTTAGAAAGATCATGTCATAAGCAACAAGTGTACTAAGTTTTAAGTTGATTGGACTTCAGCTTCATCAAAAACTACCTTGACCAAAAACTTTAACCTGAACGGACGCACAGACGGACGGACAAACGGACGCACAGACGGACGGACGAACGGAGCCACAGACCAGAAAACATAATGCTTCTCTACTATCGTAGGTGGGGCATAAAAAAAAAGAATTGAAATTTTATAATTAACATACATTCCTGTTAGTGACTTTTTTCCGAAAACATATAATATAATATCAATAAACACGAACGTCAAGTATCTACGGATGGAAATTTATTTATCAAATCAATCTCTCTTTAAAGTCTAACATTCCACTATGTGAAAATATTGCTATACAAAAATTAAGCAGAATCTTATAAATCCATACTAAAACAGTATAAAATAAATTACATTATGATAGTTATTAAATTTTGTTATGATTCTTGTAAAATATTAATTACGCTTTTTCAATGATTTAAAATCCTTGTGAATTGAAACCATGCAAGAATTTTTTTATTCACGACCGTTTAAAATTTAGATATTCAGCTAACTTTGGGTACGCATCCCTGCTCATTGGTGCTCATTCGTTGCATATAATTTTCATGAAAAATAAATGTAATGAATGTTCAAACCTGTGAGACATAATGCACGTATATATATATGACAATTTTATTTATATTCTATTTACAATAAATTCAGTCTCAGTTTAAACTTAATAATGAATATTCCTTTGGTCTGGTAGTATCTACTAATGAAGTTAGATATTTTTGACAGAAAAATCATTTTGTTTGATTATCTTTCTGCTTTCCGAGAACTGCGTTTCCGACCTAATATAAATATTTTTAACAGTAATATCGTTTTCTTAATTTTCTTCATGCTTTCCGACATTTTTCCATACTATGATTGAAATACAAAATATCAAATGATAAACGTTCAAAAATAATCAGTTTATTTAAGAATTGAATGCTCTTTTTTGTAAATTTATTGGGGTGTAAAAGCGTTGACCGAAGTACATTTTAAAATGTGCGCACGGTCAACGCTTTTACAACCCTATAAAGTTACAAAAAAAAGCATTCAATACTTATAATTACATTTTTACCTATAGGATCATGAAAACACGCCTTTTATCAAGTTTTTATTTCATTTACCTGTGCACTTTATTGTGGGACCTCGTGTCATCATGAATGAAAAGTCTTATTGAGTGATACAACTGCTTAAGGAATAACACATGATGTGCAGTTAGCCAATCAGAATAACGTATTGTAATGAAACATACATCTAATGTAATTATTCTAGGATATTATATATCAATAAACTATTTCAAGGTTTTTTGTCACAATGTACAACAGCTGTATTAAGTACTTCACACACAACGCGTACAGGGACCGTCTCAAAGCATGAATTATATAATTGCGTTATCATTATACTTGATATTTAATAAACATTCACATGATTACAAACACATATGTTATCTCAAAAGGCAAAAAGGTTCTAACATATAAATGATTTTTTGACTGCCTAGTCTTTACTGTTTTACTTTCCACTTTAACTGTTGAAATATACAATGTCAAGTGGTTAAAAGACGTTACGAGAATCTTGATTTCGAGGATATCGAATGGCCCATAGACACTTCCAAAACTAACCAATACATAAGCGTGAACCCCTCAGGGGCTCTCAGGGGGTTCACGCAAAAAAAAAAAAAAAACCTATATGCATTAGGTAATTTCTTGTAGATACAAGTGTCGGTGGATGTATAGCCTTTTATCTTACCTCCTATACATTTCTAAGAATATGATTGGTTAAAAAGCAACCACGTGGAGACCGTGTATATTTCGTATGGGGTTTGTAGGCAGGCCTTATTTCAATACACGGTTGCATTGGTAGTGGTGTTACGTCCCAGCATAAAAAAAAACACCGTGCTGAAGAAAAATCTAAAAGGTTTCAACAGATGAAAAAATTGACGATTGCTTTCCTATTCTTTGTGCATATCAAAATAAAATTTCTTTGAATGTGCCCTAGTGCCCTAATTACAAAAGAGTTAGCCTTTGCTTCATATCATTTATTTTTTTCTAAACTTACTGCTCTAGCTCTAGAAACAGTGCAAACCGACATGTTCCTATGACATATAGAATCACTAGAAAAACAAATAGAGGTTGGTCTGATAGGATCAGAAGTGGTTTATTGCATAGCAACACACGGAGTTCATACAAAACTCCATGACCATCTAATCTCCCCATTTGTTAGATGTCTAGAAAATGATGAAATTGTTAGACATTTAATTGTTGTTTTCATCATTAATATTTACCAGCTCGTATGTTGAGCACTCGTATAGTCAAACAGATTCCTTGGTATACGGAAAACTTTGTAGAGTTCTTTTTGGAAGGCATTATATATAGCCTTAACTTTCTTAATTTTCTGCTTTGGGAGAGATACACAGAATTACGAATCTGCATGAAAGTATTTTGACAAAACTTCACAAATTATATTCTAGTTTGACAAAATGTTTACTGTAGTTAAAATATTAATAGTACTCGTTTTTTAGTCAAAGAAGACAACGAGGTCCTAATCTCGATCATTCTATTGGTGAATATATCCCAATATTTTAACAAATACATATCTACCAACCTACCCTGATAACTTGGTCCAGTCGATTCTAAACGCATTATAATATTAAATAAACACGTCACTAGGCTTTCTAATATAAAAAGATAATAACTACTGTTCAATTATTTGGTGTCGGACTACTGGGGGTCGGACCAATGGGGTGTCGGACTAAAGGGGTGTCGGATCAATGGGGTGTCGGACCACTGGGGTGTCGGAATATCGGGGCTGTCCCATGTTAACTTTAATGAGACAGCAGTCCCACATAGAAAATTACATCTTAAGGTAAACAATTGACAATGCTAAGCTCTAAATTTGCCTCAAATCTGTAGCAAAACGTGAACCGAAACAGGCGGAAACCCAGTTGAAATTAAACAAAAGAAATGGAACCATTTGTTAGAGAAGGTTAAAAAGGCGAAGTTAGTAAATTTGAATTGTTAACATCTGTTTCTATGGGGGTTAAAAGTTTAATGAATGTGCCTAATTTAGGATTTTATGCATCTTATGCATGTGATTTACTTATATTATCGAACTGAGCTTCGAGATATTTGTAAAATTTCAAATAAGGCAGCCACCATTTGATTTTCTGGGGGGGGGGGGGGGGGGGGGGGCTATGTTTCAATTTGAGCATTACATATAGTGGCAGCTGAGGGTGAAACAAACATTTTTTCTTCTTCTCAGAATCAAAAACAAATTATTTTTTTCAAAAAAAAAACATAGCCCCCCCCCCCAGAAAATCAAATGGTTGCTGCCTAATAGACAAATTTTCACAAAACAGTCGATTGTGGTAGGTGCAAATTCACGTGGATCGTTTTTGTGTGTAAAAATATTTTCCGCCGAAAAAAAAAGAAAGATAATAGATTTATCCTTTTTTAAAAAGCATCAATTTGCATCTCTGCCCGCGGTCGCATTTTTTTGGGGGAAAAAATCTTCGAAAAAGGCAATAATTTCATCGAACAGAGAAAGTCGAGTACACCTTCATAGGTTCAGGCGTGTTCGAGTTGACTATTCTGTCTTGAAAATGTATAAAAGAAAAATATTCGATATATCATCTCGCTTCAGATTCTATTATTTTTATATATTTAGGCTGAAGGTTGATACAAAAACATTGAAAATTAACAGTGTACTAAAAGATAAAATATATAGGTCAAATGAAATACCTTTCTAATGAGCAATAACAACAGAGTAGGTGTGTTCGAATAACAATTTTTTTTACTAAACGTACTTGACTACAAACTTTTCTGGTGGATCTTAAAAATGCATAACTTAAAAAAAAATCTTCATTTTGTGTGTTATCTAGGGTAATTAGTCTTCAACCTCTGAAAATTTTTTGTCTGCCCTTCCACGAAATATTTAATTATATTTTTTAAAAATACTTTTGAACTTTCGAGAAATTCCCCCTGACAACCGATCAGACAATAGTTTTAAGTTGACCAAATGCATAAACGTACATTGAATGATGCTCAGTAGCTAGTAGATACATTTGTCTTTTAAAAAACAACTGGCATATATTAAAGGATTGTAATGATACTATGTGGATAAATTTATCGGTTTTCAAGAGCTAAATTGACAGCGCGTTATCACTATAATGGCTTTCATTTTTACGATTATAAAAATAAGGTGGCGTAATTGGGAGATAATTTTGACGAAGTAGAATTCTGACTGTAAAGTAACTGAAATATTGTTTCTGTAATAATTTCCACAAATTAGTCACGAGAGTAATGGACATTGAGATTTTTACAACCAAAAATTTGTTAACCTAATTATGTACAATTTTCCTAAGCTAATTATGTATATTTAAACGTCTTTAACAGTCCCTTTGATTTGCATGGATGATATGGTCGTCTCATACAGTTCAAGGTATAAACTGACAGTCCCGTCCCTTTTTCCCGAATATGACTTACCGAATTAGACTTATTACCAGGTTTGTACTAACATGAGCACCACGACGGGTGCCAGATGTGGAGCAGGATCTGATTACCTTTCTAGAGCATCTGAGATCCCCCCCGCCAGTTTTTGGTGGGGTTCGTGTTGTTCAGTCTTTAGTTTTCTATGTTGTGTTTTGAGTACTTTCGTTTGTCTGTTAGTCTTTTTTTCTTTTTTAGCCTTGGCGTTGTCACTTTATGTTCGACTTATGAGTTCAAATATTCATCTGGTATCTTTCTCCTCTCTATAATATTACTGTTGTTTTGTTTGCCGCAAAATACGACTTTGTTTACAAACATTGCAACTTCAATGTCCACCTTGTCGCTTTTCTTGTGATCGCTATCTTCAAATTGTAGACAAAAGTAAAAACATTGAGTCTGTATTACGCTAAATTAATAAGAACACTACAACACATTGTTTTTCTTCAATTTTTCTTAAGGTAGATCGGTTGTCTTCCACCATCTTTGATTGTAAATAGCAGGAAACAATCGGTCTAGATCTTTATTGAAATAGGTAAATGTCAGCAGAAGAATGTTAATCATTTGTACATCTTTTCAAGTAAATGAAGAACATTGTTTGTTTCATAATATTTTTAGAATATTTCTTACAAATACAGAATATTTTTTTGTTTAATTAAATTTTTTCAACTCTGTCATTTAAGGAGAGATAACTCATATAAAGGTATTTTGATATAAGAATGTGCTATGAATTAACATGTTGTTTTTGTAGCAGGAAGACGAGTCCCGTGACCTCAATTCTTCTATTTTATTTTTGAAAAGCACATTATAAGAGTTATCTTCTCATATTTTTTGTTTTTATCACACACAGTAGAAGTTTTCATAAATAATCTATGCAAAACATTACAATTTTGCACAACCTGTAGCTTGAAAAGAAGCCTCGTGACCCATACTTTTATTATATCTTGATAAAGCATGATAAAGACTACATCTTGCCAAATTATTGAAAACGAATCTATGGATTTCAATTAAGACCCCCCGTTTACCTTTAAGATGAAAACGTTTAGACATTTACATTAAACTAATCTAAAGTTGATTAAGATGGTTTAACTTTTCAATCGGTACAACAATTTTCCATTTAATTGTATTTTTAAATTAATTAAAAGTAAGGATTTGAAATGAGGGAGAAGATATTTATCAAGGGGCAAGGAGCAATAAATAAAAAAAAAACACTATGCGTGATGCGTGGAAATGCCACGGTAAATAGAAAACAACTTGTGTATGACGTTTTTTTTAAGGACATCCTCTACTCTTCAATTTATCTAAACGTAGATTGGACATAATATTTTAAATATTTCCTTTACAACATTTAATTTTTCTTGCAAGTATCAAAAATTCTAATTTTCTTACACTTTGTTTGCAAGAATTATCATTGACTGATTGTTGGATTTTTAAGTCCATTGGCAAATATTTCATGCATATTCAGGACCAGAACAAATTAACATATAATACAATAGGTATGTCCTGCCATAGAGGCCGACCGGCATGAAGGCCGGGGAAATTTGGACTGCCACGAATAAAATGATGGTATATTGGATAGGACAGAAATTTAGCCTTGCAACAGGCCACCTACGGACCCCTCAACGATTTGTTCCCAAGGGTCTTACCGTGCAGAGAGCATGGCACTCTCTTTCCACAAGGCATCGGATTGTATGTCCCGATTTTTACCGGACGTTGCTGCGTACTTGTACATCCCGGACAGCCAAACGGAAGCCCCACTTTGGCGAGGGTTTTTATTGCCGGTCAACGAAAGACCAATGGTGACCATATTTCCCATTCCCCACTCAACCTTGGGGGTCCATGCAAATAAATCACTTTGTAGAATGTTTAACTGGAAACGTATTACACAGTTAATGTGATTTCTTTCGTTGTCTCAAAAAAGTCCCATTGTTTCGTATCAACCAATAGTATAAACTTAACAAGCAGGGTCGCAGTGAAACATTTTTTTATAGCAGTAAAATTAAAAAAAAAAGTCTATATCTTAATTATCCCGTATAAAAACCCAATAAATGCCGTGATGTCTTTTCATGTTTTTGACAGGTTGCTGTTTCATTGTGCTCTCCAAATTTTCTTTTATTTTCACATAGATATAAATAAGGAATTATTTGAATACATTTACTACATAAACTAATATAAAAGAAGAAGATGTGGTATGATTGCCAATGAGAGAAACGACCAAATGGCACAGAAATTTACAATAAAATGTCACCGTACGGCCTTAAACAACGAGTAAAACCCATACAGCATAGTCAGCTATAAAATAATACATGTAATTCCAATGGGTCAAATTTTAACTGTTTTATTTTCTTTTTAAATTTGAAGATACTAGGAGTTCATCTCATAAGTGGAGCTGGCAAACTTATGTATTCAATCAATGTGATTTTTCCACGGCATTTATAATAATTCAAAATCCTTCTCAATGCAACCAACAACCACTGATGTTATAAAAATGAATTACAAAAATAACAATGATTAATGGTTTGATTGTTGGCGTTTAACATTACTTTCTGCGCTCTTTGTTTTATCGTGGCAGCCTACATGGGCAACTAGGCCCTTTCTCATTACAAACCTAATTTCCACTATACTTTTATTAGTTCATACATAGAGTGGCGTTATGAAAGGCTTTACAAAATCTTTTCAATGATTTTTGTTTGCCAAAATCTATCTTTTTCAGTATTTGTCTGAAAATACATATATTTAAATCATAATCTTCATAAATATGTAAAAATCGGAAATATGAGATTGCTTTTTAGAAAAACAAAATTAACAAAATGCGGTTTTGAGCTATTTTTCAGGGACGCTGATAATTTACTAGGTCGTCTTTTCAGAAATAAGCCAATGTTCGAATCTCAAAGTAAATTAAAAACCAATTGTTCAGAGAACCATTGATGGTCTTTCCACCACTTACAACATATTTTGATGTGAAAATATTAAAAATTCAGTTGATATGTCAGTTCCTATGACTTTATGATGTCTAAATATGAATTTGGAGCAAAGGTCAAAATCTAGAACGTCCAATTAACCTATGACCTTGATCTCAATTTCAAGATCATAGACTAAGGATCTCAAACCTAAAGACACTAGTTCCTTAATATGTATGGTTTATGAGTAATATCACTTTACGCATAATTTTAAACATAAGAGGGGCTAAAACTCCCATTTATTGACTACGCACCCTTTCAACCAAAATTTATAAGTTACGACATGTCGCAACTAACAATTTAGTAAAAATAATTTGTCGATAAGTTATACGGCTTTTGAAAATAAGTGAAAATAAGCCAAAATCAAAATTTATAATATGACCTTGACCTTTGACCTTGACCTTACTTTAATTTTTTTGGACCAAGGACCTCAAATCAAAAGACCCTAGGTCTCTATCACTTATGGTTTACCAGTTAGAAATGCAAATTCTTATATCAAACATAAAAGGGGGGATAACTCTCATATGGAATCTATATACGGCTTCGGTCAAAATAAAACAGAACATCCTGAGGATATAACGAGCAATTTGGAAAAATAAATTTGTCGGTTTCTTATACGGTTGCGAAGCCTTAGAGATAACAAGAAAAACAGTGTTCGGGGAGATAACTCTTTTTTGGGAAAGTATTCGGTTAAGCAGAGTTGGTTTCAAAAGCGTATAAACTGTTCGATATCATATTCCAAAAATCTAAGCGACATCTTGCGAAACAAAAAAACAGCGAAGGAAAAAAATTAGGCGGAAGAAAAAAAAAAAAAATTAAAAACCAATTGTTCAGAGAACAATTGAAGGTCTTTCCATCAAAACAATGTATTTTGATATGAAAAGTTGTGAAACTAAGTTTAAAATGTCATTTCAATCGTCAAATGATAGCTTCTAGTAAGCTGATTCCAAAAATATATTGTTTCCATACATTTTTTTTAAATAAGGGAGATAATTTGTTACTTCCGGTTTGAAAAATGTTACTTCCGATTATATTTGAATATTTACTTGACACTGATTCCAAAAATATCTGGTTCTATATACTTTTATATTAGTAAAGTACACAAAATAGCTACTTCCGGTTTACAAAAAGTCACTTCCGGTTGTTTTTTTCAAGGTTAAATGGTTTGATACCTTTTTCTAAAAGTTGTATATCTTTATCATATATACATATAGAATAAAAGCAAAGGTCAAAATCTAGAACGTCAAATTAAGCTATGACCTTGAGATCAATTTCAAGGTCATAAACCAAGGACCTCAAATCAAAAGACCATAGGCCTTAATTATATTTAGTTAATGAGTTATATCACCAAACGCGTATTTTTAAATACAAGAGGGGAGAAAACTCCCTTTTACATTCAACGTACGCTTGCAATCAAAATTTACATCTTACGACATGTCGCAACTAACAATTTAGTAAAAATAATTTGTTGATATCTTATACAGTCTTTGGATATAAGTGAAAATAAGCCAAATTCAAATATTAGAATATGACCTTGACCTTTGACCTTGACCTAATTTTCATTTTTTGGGACCAAGGACCTCAAATTAAAAGATCCTAGGTCTCTATCACTTATGGTTTATAAGATAGAAATTCATATCACTTATATCAGATGCATAAGGGGAAATAACTCTCATATGGAGCGGTCATATTGCTTCGGTCAAAATAGGACAAATCATGCGAAGGATATAACGAGCAATTTTGTAAAATAAATTTGTCATAATCTTTAACGGTTGCGAAGGAGATGTGATAACAAGGAAAACAGTGTTTGGGGAGATAACTCCTACAAAGAAAAGTATTCCTTTACGCAGGGTAAATTTCAAAAGCGCATAAACTGTTCGATATCATATACAAAATATCTAAGCGACATATTGCGAAACAAATGTTTATCGCAAGAACAAAATTAGGCGGAAGAAAAAAAAAAAAATAATCAGAAGAAAAACAATAGGTCTTTCCACAGAAAAGTGGAAAGACCTAATAATAATCAGAAGAAAACCAATAGGTCTTTCCACGGAAAAGTGGAAAGACCTAATTAAGTTTACCTACGAAAATGTGAATTTTAGTAAAGATTGAAAGTCTTTCTGAAAATGGCCCTGGTGTGAAATAAATTCTGAGGAAATTGACTCTACAAATTTAATTAAGTATACTCAATTGGACACTGACAATTAACAGAGTAAACATGTTATTGTAGTAATGTCAATAATATTTTTACACTATTTACATAAATCATATTTTTTAAAGTCTACAGACAGTTTCAAACTTTTCGATTTCTGACTTTTTAGCTGATCATTTAATATTATACAAAAAGGCTGGTCCACGTGAATTCGTTACCAGTAGAACATTTCTATCTTTGTCAAAATAGATACCACTAGGGTATTGAATCCCATTTTCTTCTGCTAACAATCGACGCGCTTGCTTTCCATCTGGTGAAAGAACAACGATACTGTTATTTCCAATGGATACCACGTACACGTTGGAATCGTTATCAACTGCTACTCCATTAATATATTTCAAAATTGATTCGTCTTTGTATTCCCAAACCTTCTGTCCCGTGACTGTGTAGCATGTAACGGTACCTGATTTATATTCTGTAAGGTATATCTTGTCTTTTGATGTTGTAACATAGTTCCAGTGATGCTCGCCATCGACTTTAACAAATGTGGTGGCTGTACTTTCACTATTGACGTCTGTTGTTTGAATACCACTTCCGTTTTCATGATATATTAATCTTCTTTTTTCATTTGTAATGCCGTAGCACTGATTGGACGTTTTAATCTGGTTTACAATCTCTTTATTGGCGATGTTGATGATTTCTATCTGATAAGGCTCTCCAACATGGGTGACAGCAACCGTGTTTTCATCAATATATGTAACATCTAAAGGGAAATGTGATACAGGTATTTCATAAACAAATAATCCATTGTCGCTATGGATTACAAGCCGATGATTGTTTACATCTACGAAGAAAATTTTCCCGGAAGGCATGATAGTGCAGCCCGTAATTCCTATTCCTTTATTTCCTTCCGATATCTCAATTTTTTTTATTAAGGTAAGATTAATGTCATTGATTGTTTTTGATATCGTCGGTACCATTTGCTGAGCTTGTTTTCCTCTATCAGTTCCACTAGCTGAAGCCATTCTAATCTTAAAACAAAATTCAAAAGTACATAGCTACTGACTTTAAAACGAGCTAAGAGTATTTCAATATAAATAAGAAGATGTGGTATGAGTGCCATTGAGACAATTCTCCAGAAAAGTCACAATGTGTAAACAGTAAACACTTTTAGGTCAAAGTACGACCTTCAACACGGAGCCTTGGCTTACGCCGAACAGCTAGCTATAAAGAACCCCATAATGACTATTGTAAAACAATTCAAACAGGCAACCACAAGTCTAATCTATTTAAAAAACTAGAAACGACATGTACTTAATGGAAAAAATGGTTATTCAGGGTCAATAACTCCCATAAGGGGTCATTGAACAATTTCGGCTATGTTGACTTACTTGAGGATCTAACGATACAATTTCCTAATCAATGGACGTTTACATGTAAAGCCTTTTTGAATTATTTGTAGATTTCTTTGCTAACCTTTTTTTTATTTACAGTTTCCCTCTATCGATTATTTTTTTGCAAAAATAGTAAAAACTGTCTTTCCAAGGCAGTAACTCCTGAAAGATGTTAACTGACGATTTCATTCATGTTGACTTAGTAGATCTCATTTTGTTCAAAATTGTTGCTATTTACAGTTTTTCTCTATTATGGTTTCTGCTATATTGAAAAAAATCATCTTCCAATGGCAAGAAATCAATTGCAATTTCAGCCATGTTGACTTATTTGTAGATTTTTTTGCCTACTATTTTGCTATTCGCTATTTGCAGTTTCTGTGTATCTATCATGGTTTCTGCCAAAAAATGGTAAAAATCATCTGTCAAGGACAAGTTAAGGACAGGGTTAAAAAATGGGTTGTCAAATTTTTCTGAAATTGCAATAAGAAAAAGACATTGACCTTTTGATCATTTGAACCCTGTCAGGTGTTTCTCATATAATTGCTTTATTTTTTTAGGTTTAAGCCAAAAACTGTTTTTTATCAATATGTTCAGTTTTTGCAGCATCACCCATGTTTGTTCATGGATGAAATTCATGATTACATTTTGTTGAACTAGATTTCCTAAAGAACATTGTTTTCATGTATACAGTTTGGTAGCATTTGTCTCAGTAGTTTAAGAGGAGGAGCATTTTAATCTTACAAGCCTTAGGATGAATACGACAGACGAAGGACGACGACGACAGATGAAGGACGACGACGACAGAGGAAGGACAACGGACGACAAGTGACGACAAAAAAAGAAAAACGAGAGTTATGTAACTTTTATACATCTACACGCTTTATGTCATAAACTTCATACAGGAGGATACTATTGGGTTTGTCTGTATATAGAAAATAATCAAGGTGTAAATATGGTCATTTTTCCCAAATGTTTCGATAAACTATTGTATTTATTTCGTAGTTTTGTAAGTTACAAACAACAATAAACCATGTCTCCTTTATTTACCTGATCACAAAAGAAGTATTGGTATACGTTAATACGCTTTATTTATTATACCTTTAATTATGCAAACCATTCTCAAACATTATATAACTTACCTGTATGAATATTTGTGTGATGCAAGATGTATGAGAAATGTTTTTGAGAAACACTTTTTAAAGAATAATATTCTGGTACAAGAAACCGAAGGTGTCATAATATTTAATTTCTAATTATTGTGCTGATTATGTATGTGATTATACTTAAAAACATTGCCTTGTGATATTTTTGTGTAATATGTAATATATCTGTTGTATATATATGTTGAAGAATTGAATAAAGATAAAAAAAAAACATTACAAAATGTATGTCATGGTGTTTCTAAAGCATGTATAGAAGGTCATAAAAATTAAAGAATTGGAAAGTAATATATATATATACTTTTGGTTTACTCTGCAATACCCAAATAAAAGTCTTTGCTAACATATTGATTTGTAGGTAAATAAAAATAATATTAGTGACTTTACCTTAAAATGTGTATATTCTCATATACATATCCCTATCAAAACATGTCAAAAAGTCAATAAATCAACCCGGATGTATAAAGGTAGCACAAACACGTAATGTATGTATACTTGCCAACAAAGCAAACGCAGCACATATACCAAAACTAACTGCTGCTTTCTTTTTATATATATAGTATATTCCAGCTGTAAAAAGAAGACTGTTATCGCGAATAAAAAAGAGACTACAAAAGTACAAATTCGTATATAATAAAACAAAAATTATAAATAGACAATTAACAATAAACAAATGATAAAATTGGGCGACCTACATTTGCGCTAAGAAGTGGTATTACGTTTGTGTGAATTAACCTGTAAATTTACCCTAGTTGTTACATGTGATTTAATCCTGCGAATGACCTGAATTTTAAACTTTTGTTTTAGGAAAATGCGTTATCTCGTTGGTTGTTTTTCGCTTTGTTTTGAACTTAAATTAGCAATCAAACCACATCTTATTTCTTATATTGAAAATATTAATCTATATTACGAATTACAAATGTGTCGAGTTTTGTGATTGGATAACAACACAGAGATATCAGTATATATTCAGGAAACTGCCGGGGTATATACGATTTTTTTTTTATCCTAATTGGAACCTCAACAAAGTCTTCATAACGAACGTTACTATGTGACGTAGTTGTCAGGTATACAGAACACTTAAAAAATGTCAGAGGCTCACGGAGGGACAATTATGACGTACATTCGTCAATAATACGTTTATAATTTAAAAGCCCGCGATTTACATATCAAATGCTTAATTAATGTCTTAAAGTGTTATTATACATTATTACATACACAATAAAATTATTTTCACAGCAAATTACAAAAATATTCACATATGCGGAAATCATTAGGTTGTGGTTTTCAATATATTTTTAAAAAAAGTTATAAAACATAAAACGTCACACAACATACAAAAAGTATACACGAAATCTAAAAACTTTTTGAACTAGTTGAAAAAATATTCAAAAGGAAAAACAAATATTTGTCAAGATGAAACAAGTCCATTTAAATGAATAACTCAAAAGAAACAATAAATATGTAATGCATATATATAAACTGCATTGTGAATGTTTAACAAATACTTGGTACTGGAAAAATCATTAAGACAGGGGTAATCCGTAATATATGTGTAATTCAGGTTTCAGACAGAATATATAATATGACATTCCCGGCTTAGAGTTTATATCCCCTTCGTCTTCGGCTCAGGGAATATAAACCGTAGCCGGGATTGTCAAATTATATACCCTGTCTTAGACCTGAATAACATAATATTAGAAAAGTCTTTATTCGTTTATATATATAACATTTACAGAGGCATTAGCTGTCAAATTCATGTTTACCGATTTGACTCAAATTATCATATTTGATTCATAACATATTAAAACGTGTATCCAAATTATAAAAAAAATTCTAAAATAAAAAATTTACAATGCATGAGCATGATAATATGTATCCGCATTCTGTGTGTATTTAAGTCTAGACGCCATCTAATTAACCATCGAGGTGACATCCAAATATTGCCGACAGTCATATAACCCGACATAAACATAAATATAGATATAAATAGATAGCGAACTCTTGCAATTGGATTTTTCTAGGTCTGTTGGATTTCATATTGTAGGCTGAAAATATATATTAATCGTCGTCGTTTTAACTTGTAAAAGAATGAGTTTTTGTGGATCGAATCAGTCAATAAAATGGTTTACCCTTGTCCCACATAAGCTTTCAAGGTTGACATTCTATTCCTTTCAATAATTGAACACGCCTAATTCATGTGCAATACAATTCTAGCTAAGGGGTTAAATTGAAGGGCACATGCATATTGACTCAATGAGGTCGAATTATTCAGTTGCAAGTGAATAATTCATTAGCGATGTTTACTAGCTTATTTTGACAAAATGGAACAAAACTTGCTGCTAAAAACGAATTATTATTTCACTATTTCACTTCCATTAATGATGATGGAAAACAAATCAGATTTTATTATTATTTATATCTCGTAGCTAGCCTTTAAAAGCCCTGCATTTATGCACAAGACAAGTTTTGAACATAATAACCTGAATATCCCGGAGAGAAACATTCAAAGTGTACAATTATGAATAAAACACAGTAAACATAAATATGATATCTATGGGAAACATCTATCAACCAGTCCCTGCCTGTTACTTGTATGCTAGAGATTTCAGATAACATTGGCGGGTAATTTCCCGTTTGAAATTTCAAAAATTTGTTTACAGTGAACTGAGTTTTATCTTTGTGCGCTATCGCTTATTTGGTTATCGCTACCGAGAATTGTAATGTAAGGCGTTGCCTGGAGTTGCAGTATAATCTCAATATAGGTGTAGATGGTTGGATGAGTAGAATAAAACTGTTCATTGTAATGGCTGTGAAGACTCTCTGGTCCTTTGTTGGTATGGTTTGTTGTTTTCGTTGGGCGTTAGAAATTAGTTTTGACTTTCGTTTAGTTTCGGAAATCATAATTTAACGTGGATTAACTTCGCTCAAACGTAATACGACTTCCATTAGCGTAAACGTAACGCTCCGATATTATTGAACATTAGACTGTCTCAAGTCCGACCGTGCGAGGTCTTGATAGAAGATCTGTGACTAGTTCTGAAACTGTTATAAACTAGGAATGATTTGTAGTTTGTCATACTGTAAAGACAACTGTCCATTGTTGAAGACTACGTTTTTGTCCTTAGATGTCTTTTTGGATAATTTGTGTTGGAAGTCGTTGTAGTTTATAGCTGTGGTCACACATTACCGGATAGCACAAACGGACGACTAGCGGATTAACAAAAAGTTTTCCTTTGGGAGTCCGTTGATGTACTGACCAAATAAAACAGACGCGTAATTAACAAATGCATAACTGACATAACTGACAAACACAGGATATGCAACATATACGTACGAGAAACGGAAACGTACCGGACAGAACGGATGTCGAACGTACATCCAACGGACGAGTACCGCATAAAACTGACACCTAACGGAAGCGTACCGAACAAAACGGACGAACAAGATATGCGAAAAAACTAAAGAAGACAATAATAAAACATGTAAAAGTTTCCGTGTAACTGGTTTTGGTGTTTTCTTCAAAATGCCGCAAAAGGGTAGTTTCTGGCCTGAATAAGAGCTGCTTAATAGTGAAGCCGTGCTCTTACTCCAAGATCAATTATGAATGATAAGCATTCATAACACTCAAGGTATCTGATATACCAATTTTTGGCATATCTGACATTGTCTGACGCGAATTTTTCAAATTGG
The DNA here is from genome assembly GCF_963676685.1 of Mytilus edulis. Classification (NCBI taxonomy): domain Eukaryota; kingdom Metazoa; phylum Mollusca; class Bivalvia; order Mytilida; family Mytilidae; genus Mytilus; species Mytilus edulis. Next base: position 45,661,086 of record NC_092348.1, on the reverse strand, counting down.
CATTTATCCGTTTCAGATCCGTTCATCGTCCGTTTTTTCCGTTATACGCACAGGCACTTGTCTCAGATTATTTTCTCCCCTATATACCTTAATATAACACAAGGTACATTGTACTTAACTCGTATTTTTTTTTAAATGTCAGCCGGTCGCGAAATTTCGTTTTATACCGATTTCTCGGTTGTCAACCCAAATAAAATTTGTCGTAAATCTAAATTGATTTTTCTACACAATGTTGTATAACACGCCTTATTTTGTTGTCGGAATCATCCGTAGCAATCCTACCCAAGTATATCAATCGTAATTAATTCGTGAACCGACACTAAATTGGAATGTTACTGATATTACTGAAACATCAATGAGTACACCTAGATACACGTGGTATATCAAAATCTTGAATATTTTGCAAATCATATGTTGGGATATTTCGTGATAATATAGTTCATATAGTTATTGCATAGAGATGTAGTACTTGTTGTTATAAAAAAAAAGTAAAATATGAAAATGTATTTGTTTCAGAAAAAGTGCATCATACTTATAGTCTGCTCTTTGTTGTCGGGTCAGAAATAAGCCATAGGCTTCTACAGACCTCTGAAATGTTCTAATAAGAATACAAACAGAATCAAACAGTATGGTGATTTTAACTGTAATATGCACTAACAAAAGCGATCTGTATAGCGAATACAACGTTGGGAAGTAAAAAATCAAAAACAGAAGCAAACTGTATTGTGATCACTGTGGAAAGTTAAAAAAATCAAGAACGATCTAATAGGTGATTATAACTGTGGGAATTAAAAAAATAGAACAATATGTATGCTTAGTTCAAATTTGGAATGTACAATAAGAGGAAAAATTGATTTTTTTGTTCAACGATCATGTTACGTTTATGTGGTACTTGGAGTAAAGCTTTATATATATGAACTATTGACATTAGCTTATAATTTTTTGAATTGGTCTTGAAACATTAAAAAGTTAAAAAGTTAAAAACATTTATCATATACTTAGCATTGATATGATAGCTTTTGCATATGTGTAATGAGCGGAAGTACACAAGCCATAATTTCCCACCCGGGCTGATAACCCATATCAGGTGCATCTCGTGCAAGTTACTTCCGATGTTTTCGGTATCGGTTGTTTACTTTTCCATTGTGACGTCAGATGTTTTTTATGACGACGTCAAAATTTACGGGAACTTTTGTTGGGATAGTTCAATACTTGCTAACAAATGCCATTGACAATTATGAATCATTTTATAGTACAACAAACATGGAGTAGTAATGATCGTAAAACTCTTCCAAATTTTCAATGTTTCAAAATGCCTCTATAGGAAATGTTTCCATAAATATATAAGGAGTTAATGATGCTGTTGTTGGACAACTATAGTATATTTAATTCATAATTTTAATTTTCTTTATAAAATGTTTGACTGTTTTAGTTATTGCATAAGTTTATTTGCCTTACATAAAACTATTGTCGGAAGTATATGATAAAGCGATTAATACATGGCCTTTTCCATATCAGCCTGGGTATCATCCCTCGACCCATATCAGCACCTCGACTTCGTCTCGGGATGATACCCAGGCTGATATGGAAAAGGCCATGTATTAATCTCTATATATCACTAAACTATTTCCAACAAGACCCACTTTTCTCATTGTTTCTAACTATTTGTACAAATTCTGACTTTGATTGAGAGATGTCTCATTGGCAGCTACAATACATCATTCTTTTTATATCTATTTTACCCTAATGACCGATAGATGATTGCATTTTGTGTTTCCATATTTCAATGTATGCCTATTTCATGTACATATACACTGTCGATTACCTATAACAAATATTCATAAAAAAAATTTCATGTGGTATTATTCAAATTAAATTCCAACAATCAATATAACAATTATTCGTTAAATTCTATTAGTATTCTAATGTTGCCCCGACACGTTTGAAATGTTCATATGCATCAATTTCTTTCCTGTTTTTAATCCTACGGTGAACAAAAGCCTGCTAAAGGATATTTACTTAAGGACAGTATTACAACTGTCACCATTAATACCATATATGGAGTACTTAATGGCAATTTATTGACATATGTATACTATCTAGAGAAAGACAACACATATTCATGTACTTACATATAGATCTTTTCAGTTTTCGGTTGAAAGTCTCTGTCTTGAACTGATTCTGATTTCTGATTTTTTTTTCAGATAAAAGATTTTTTTGGTCGCGTTACAACGATTAGATTTTTAGCACAAAAAATCGTATTACGGTATTACAATTACCCTGTGTAACCAAACTGTAAATTCTATATCGTCGATGGGCTATCAAAATTTTGTAAATTATCATTTTTTCCTAAGAAAAAACAGGATTTAAAATTTTTGTTGAAATGAATGCTTCAAAAATGTAGTAAGTGAACTTGAATATTTTTGTAAAAAGTAGCAGTGAATGATGTCTGTAAATTACATAAAACTTAACTTATTTTATCCGAAATAAAGAAATATACATTAGTTGATTCCCGAATCTATTAATAAACACCGTTTAAATTTACATACAACACTTTGGAAGCAAACGTTCACTTTACAAGCAATTGATATTTTGACCTTTGTCTAATGTTTTAATTGGTCCAACTGTATGTTAATTTGGAGTATCAATGACTGCCTTCCGCCACGACGATTGGTGTGAAAAGGTAATTTTGCCAAAAAAAACCTCATATACGACATTTTGGAAGCCCAACGACGATATGAGTTATTTCTCCGTACACTTTTGTTGTTGGTATTCATTCATAACCGTAAACAGCATATCACATGTTTTAAACAATTTTAACCGAAACCATTCGGTAAAATATATAATGAAAGTTATTATCCTTTTCACATTTAACTTTCGTGATATGTCGAATTGACTCATCAACTGTTCTACCATACATATTACAGACCTAAACTCTTTAAATTCAAATATTAAAATAATAAATAAAAAACAATGATACACATACCGGAAGTAATATATTTTTTCATATAGAACGTCTATATAGCTACAAACTTTATATTTTTTTTTGAATGAGGGAATGGTAGTCTATCTGTCGACACAAAAAGATCTTATAACAATTTTATTGCATATTGCATGTGTCGCATTCAGTTTGTTAATCAGTATATGCACTTAAAAGCAATGCGAATTTCAACACATACTTGATTTACGTAGGGAATGAAATTTTGGTTTCGCTTGTTATGTAATAATAATCTCCTGAAAAAAACAAACCAATCAGCTTAATAACGACTACTTATAATCAGCGATGCCATTTTATCAGATTACCACACAAGAAAAAACTCAATTGGAGAAGGTGTGGTAAAATGGATATCTTTAAAATTTCTGTCATTTTATTCTACTGCGCATCATTGAGATCCCTGATATATTGTTAAACATTCGATGACACATCTCAACTTGCGAGACAACTGAAAAAGATTGCATCAGATGTTCATCCGAGATTAAACCAAAACGAATTCGTTAATGTTTCCAGATCGGCGTTTATTACTTCAATATTGGACTATAACGAAGTTTCCGGAACACTGCAAGCAGTAATGTCTTACGTTTTAGCTTGGACGGACAAAATAAGAAGATGGAATAGCTCTGAATATGGTAATGTCCGCTCAATAAATTTACCGATAACTAACACTTGGATTCCAGAAATAAGCATGAATAACATGGTTCGTCAAAAAACCATATTAATGTATCATAATGATATGGAAATAAGAAAAGCATATGTTAACTATAATTCAAACGGCTACGCAGTTTTTCATTTAGGTGGTGCGCAATAACTTTCATGTTCTTCTGATGTGAAGTATTTTCCTTTCGATTCACATGCATGCTCTATTGAACTCATTACAACGCACGCATTCGACAACGTTATAATTACATCAGCAATAAAAACCATTGACTTGACATACGGTGTGTCAAACCCTAAATGGAGCATAACAGAAAATGTTGTACAAAGCAATGTTTATGTCTATTCATCTAAAGTAAGCTTTAACATTACATTATCAAGAAATCCGAGTTTTCTATTCTTGAACTTAGTTGTCCCTATTGTTCTCCTTAGTTTTGCTAATTTACTGGTGTTTTGTATTCCGGCTGCGTCTGGCGAACGTGGTTCATTTACTATTCTACTCACCTTCGTTGTTTTCATAACTCTAGTTACGGACATACTTCCAGCATGCAAACCAATTTCATATTTCAATATCTTTCTTGAAGTTCAACTCTTTTGCAGTGTTTTAATAACATTTTGTGCAGTGTGGAGCATCTCTTTGCACCATAAATTTGTGGAAAATGATACACAAGAAATTTTTCCAAGATTCGTACTGCAAATGAGTTGTGCGTATCGTAATTTATGTTCTAAAAAGCAACGTAAAATCGATAACAAACGTATCCTGCCTCCTAGAGGGTTCATAGAAGAACATGACAATGACACATGCTTACACAAAAGCGCTCAATTGCAAAAGGAGTAGCAACTACATGATGATAACAAAGACGAAGGTAAATTTACAAAGGACATTCATCAATACTGTTTGAAGTTTATAGATTCAATTTGTTTTAGTCTATTCCTTATTATTCTGTGTATACAACTGATTGTTCATGGTATTATTTTCTCGTAAAGATCTTGATCACAAATATGATCTCACGGAAACAATTAAATGTTTCGATTGACAAACAAATTAGCTAATATGATTAAATATATTTATATTTGTGTGATACATGTAAATCAAATAAAATTCTTTTTTTTAATTAACATTGAAAAAGTCTACTGCAAGACAACATCCTGTTAAATTAAAGCATGTATACATATACATGATAACGGAATGACAAAATACAAACTTTAAGGAATCTGATGTACAATAGTTGTCTTTTGCTTGTGTAATTTATTCGTGTTTCTCGTTGCTCGTTTTTTTATATAGATTAGAACGTTGGTTTTCCGGTTGAATGGTGGTTTACACTAGTAATTTTGGGGCCCTTTACAGCTTGTTTTTCGGTGTGAGCCAAGACATTGATACATTTGATATTGACTGAGGACGAAGTCCAAGATTAATATTCTTCTTTGGGTCGATATATCATCAATGAATAACACAAATTTACTTTTCTTAAAAATTCGTTATCATCACATTTCCTCTTAAACTCTTTTAAGTCAATCTTCTTTTTCAATATTTCTTTAAGATTAAGTATAAATCAAATTCTGAAATGTTATTGCTAAATCATTATAATTTATTATGTTTCATCCGTAATCGATACTAAGTATTGCATTGACATACATTGAAAATTTGACAAACAGCCAATGTTGATAGCTCTTGCTTACAAATTGAAAGATTTTGTCGACAGTAACTAGAAATAAATTTTAGGTCAACATGTAGATGTTAGAAGTTCATTACTCTACCACTTATACAAAAACACAAGTAACATAATTTTTTAAGTAGTATTAATTCATTATGATCTAGATAGTATTATTAAAATCAATATTACGATTTCATACTACTTTGGTCATTACATTTGAGTAATCTATTGTTTTACACAATACATTTGTTAAGATTTGTTTACATCAATCGATATTTCTGTTTGTGTACAATAAATAAAGCTTCCAATGTAATATATTAAAGGATAACATCCCTATTGTCAACAATTAAAACATTCGAAAAACTTAATGATTTTGTATTGACATATTCATATCAACTATCATTTGTCTATTGAAAGGCATTACAAAATTTTGAATTGATGATTTGATTTTATAAAACCTCTGAACAAAGAGATTCTGAAGATCAGTATATCATATTTTTATCGGAAAGTGTGTTAGTTGAAATAAATAACGAATTTCTCACACTCAATCACATTTTTGTACTTTATTTTTGTATTTTTGAACAAAAGAAATAAAAATAAAGTGTTCCCTATTGAACATTTTAAAATTGTGAAGGCAAAACAAACAAAATGTCAACAAATAATCAACGTTTGGCGAATGCTGTCGAGTATAAAAACAATCAAATGGGATATCGATGTGCTTGCTTTGTTTTGTTTTTTTTTATTCTGTAGCTGCTTTTAGATAGCACAAATCATATACATATTACATTGATATTACATTTGAAATGCAATCTAGTTTCATATAGACATTGCTTATTTTCCCGAATGTCTTTTTATTAAAAAAAATCTCTTCATAAATCAACTTTTCTACGACGAACAAAGTGACTTTGCTGATCATAACACAAACATACTCCGTTATGAAAGGTGTTGAAGATATATTTGTTTAAATAGTTCTTCTTTACTTTAACCTTGCACAATTTAGGTCCTTCATCTATAGTCAGACTTTTGTTGATATGTATTATCTTGAAGGACAACTTATAAAACAAACCCATTAATGTTTCCTTAAGGATGTACTTAGGTGAGGTTTTGACATTTGTGTTCTTCCATACAATATAAGATAAACTATTTTGACCCATAACACCCATTTATTTTTTCACCCATAACACCCATTTATTTTTTCACATAAGATTTTTAAAATAGCTCGTAAAAGGTCATTTACCAAAATCATAGCAGATCGTTGATTTTCTTTCTTTTCATTTGAGACCCAAGTAATACCAACCCAAATATAAGGTAAAAGTCCGAGTCAGCCTTTTTCCGCCATATTTTATATCTCAAATATCTTGAAAAGAAGGTCCATGACATATCAATATTTTTTGCTAATTTTGATTCTTAACCAATGCTCTTTTGACTTATAGTATCAATTTTAAATTCTTGATTTTTTGAATTTCACAAACCCTCACCTAAGTACATCCTTACTTAAAGATGATTATTACTGCAATTCTGTGCTACAATGCAGTTTCAGTGATATTGTAAGCAGTTATGTGTACATATTGATGCAGATTGACGAGACCACCATTATCTTATGTTAGTTATAATTAAAGTTGATTTCTGATTCGTGATTTTTCAGTCATGCCGACTATGACATTTTATATCATTATTTTAGAAGTGCAGATATCGTGTATAGTCCAGTTAATAACATAACTTGATTTAAACTCTGCGAAACTGTTTGAGTGATATTTGACAAATACTTTCCCTATTTCCATTCCATTATTTATATATAAAATATTATTATGACAAATCATAACTTGATTGGAAATCTGCGAAACTGTATGAGTGATAAATAAGTTCCTATTTTAGGAATCCAATTGATTGTAATCAGTTAATTACTGGACCTATTCTGAGTTATGACATCATCTGATGGTGCTGTTTACAAATACAGCATTCCAGGCCCTTTACTATCAACATAATTAATGCTATAACTGATTAACAAATTCCTGATCGCATCCGATACCGATACCAATAGTATATGTCTTGTGTAGTTCTGTTTGTTGTTTTCTTTTACCTTCTGTTAATCATTTATTCTATCCTGAATAACTGGAATTTTTCCAGTTGTTGCTTTATATTTTTTTAACTAGTCTGTTTTCTTCTATCTCAATACCAATATTTATTTTTGTTAATTATTTAAAAAATGTTTATGCATGGTAAGTCTATTGAAGTAAGAAACCCAAGACGTGTGGACCCGTTCAAAAAGAAAAAAGAGGCTAAAAGAGGCATAGGTACTTGAATTAAGTCACAGAGCAGCGTTGTTGCGTGTGTGGTCTAGTTATGATATATGGAATTATAGTCATTGTATGCTTCATGCATAAGAATTAATTAATGGAAGTCATATATTTGTTGGAAATTTACACACGGCCCAGGCTTGTGTAAATTTACAACAAATATTTGTCTTCCATGAATTATTTCGATTCTAATAGGACAACTACATAAACAGTCGTTAAAAAACCGAAGCGAGGGTGGGTATGCCGTTTGTGTGACTGTTCTTGTTTACTCCCTGTTATAGATAAACCTCAAATATTCTAATAAATGTTTAGCTTACTAAGTACATGGATTATTTAGTGAATAACCGCTAGAAAAAAAAATGTTCTCAAACCCAATTATTGCCATTTTAATTTACATGTTTTTTTTCGTAAGCTACCTTCAAATCCAAAGTTGACATTTCGTTACTAAGGAACCGCCATATGTTGATTTGCTGAAATCAGTAAATATGCAAATAATGCAATAGAATAAGAAATAAAACAAAACCCTCGAGACAAAACATACCTCAGAAATCCATTTTAGTTCAATATTATACGAATTTCGATGGATCACGTAACGGAAAACCTTAAACTCTAACGTTTTCATGTGTATGACGTCATGTTTTGAAATGATTTAAATGCGCCAAAAACGTTAAAAAAACTTTCGCGGAATTTTATATAATTTTGGTTTTGTTGATTTCTCTGAGGTCTTGTGCATCCGAATAAGAATAAAAGTTATTTGTTCTTTTTTTAATTGCAATTATTAAAACAATAAAATCGACAAATAGGTTCCAATACGTGAGGGGGGGCAAGAGGGGTCCCAATAACAGCAAAACAGCAAATTGATTTGGCTTATAACAGATAACAAGGAATTAAAATTGACAAAAACAGATAACAGTAAATGAAATAAGTTGGGTCCTTGACAAATCCAGTATTTCTTATTACGGGTATAATCCTATGCATGTAATGAATTCCATTTTCTATGAACATGTTTTTAAAATAATGTATCTAGAATGTGTTTACTACTTGATATTTTTATAAGCTCGTTTACAGGACGTATTATGGAATACTGTTGTCCGTCTCTTGTCAACATGTCGAACATTAACTCCAACACTCTTAAACCAAAATTTTGGGAAATTGTTTATATCTATTGACGTGAGCTCCCCTTCTTTTTTATAAATTTCAGATTTTAAGTTTCTGCATGAGTATATAATGGGGTTTTATTCAATAAAAATGGTGTTTGTTTTCAGTTTTCTGATAATACATGTATCTCATAAATCCTTTCACAAATTTGCAAAGAATTTTGGTGAATTGTTTATATCTATTAACATTAACTCCCTTTCAATTTAATAAATTTTAGATTTTACGGGTTTTTATTAATTAAAAAGGGGGGATTTTCCAATTTTCGGACATTAACACAAAAAAGTTTTCAGCAGTTCTCATGAAACTTTGGTGGATGTTTATATGAATTGACTGAAGCTCCCTTTCAATTTTTATAAATTTCTGATATGACATAAAGAAGTTATCGAATATTTCAAAAAGGGCGACAGGCGTATGTATCATGCCGCTGCGCTCATGGCGTAGCTGTCTATTTGTTATAGAATACTTTTTACAGCATTTATTTTTATACAGTTATAGAAACTCACACATGCTTGTTATTTAAATAGTGTGTAATAAAATTGAGAATGGAAATGAGGAAAATGTCACAAAGACAAAAATGATATCTAGTAAAAATTCAAGGGCAGTAATGTATCAAAGCAGGTCCATTTGACATAGTTCTTGTGTTTGTTGCTACTAAAAAATGACCTAAAAGAGTTTGAACATATATATTCGCATTCTGAACATTTTTTTAGCAGGCTTTTGATTGTACCAAGTGTACTAGTAAGTAGAATACATAGTTTAGTAGGGGAACAATGGCATGAAGACGAAATAAATCTTTGTTTGTAATGAACTTTGTGCAGCTTCGGAACCCAGTACATGGTTGGAACTTTCATTGTACAATGTGTTTGGTTCTGCTTTGAAAAGAATCACAAAGCTGAGTCAATGTACCATATTATATAAAAGGTTAACTGGTTGTAAGGACCTAGTCCTTACTTGAGACTCTTGTCAGATATTCCTGGCCATATGTTTTCCTTTTTGTCATATTAAGAATTGTTCTGATTTAATATGTTGGTACGGGAAACAAGGAGTTAACACTATCCTCATACAAAAAAATAAGATAGTTCTAAATGCATGTTCCAAAAAAAAAAATGGAATTTAGTACAAAGGATAATCGTAAGATATACTGGAATTGTCCTGGACCTCACTTCTGTGATGGGTATATGTTAATGGAATCCTTCTCCGAATACGGGACCAACATATTAGTAGTGGTAGACCCCTATGTCTAATGATCTTCAATTTCTACTGAAAATTTGATGTAAAAAAATGCTAACATTCACATTTTCAATAACAGTTAACAGAAAATACATTATCACAATAACAGATAACAAAAAAACAAAAAGCCCAATAACAGCTCACAAAGAATAAGACAATAACAGCTAACAGCAAATATATTTTCAGAATAACAGATAACAAAGAATTAAATTGCCCCATAACAGCATAACAGTTAAACCCCTTGCCCCCCCTCATACGTGTGTGTTGGCGTGGGAGGTATATTGTAGCATCCATTATTATATTTCTCTGAGTCTGCGCTAAGTATAGATATATCGAGAATTTTATCAAGGTGTTGTTTACAAAGCGAAAGAAGCACGTCATATTAGAATAGGCAATTTGAAATGTTTGTTATACTATGTTAAGTTTAGTTTGTCTTAAATAAAAGCAATTGATTACATATTACTCGATTTATTTCACTTGACTGGGCGGGGTTTTACCGGTTCGCTTATAAGAATACATCAGTCTATCTATAGATAGGTGTTTAAGAATAAACTCATTAATGAAGTGTCAAGTCATTCTTTTGTTAATTCCTTTGATGACACTGATAAATGATTAGAAATCAGTAATAACAGTATCAGTGGGAAAACCAACGGTCTAAACTATATAAAAAACGAGACATACATAAATTGAATGGACCCATATCATTCTGGAAGCGGTACACGTCAACAGTAATGAATTCCTACACACGAAATTTTATGCTGGGTTTTAACTTGCAACCATCAGGCATACTAACATATATAGCCATGCAGTCGTTAAAGATGGTTGATATGGACAGAAAGGAAAACAATGACATTACTGGGCAAGTCTAACTGTAAGTTTAAAAAGAAATAGATTTGCGACTATTCACAGAAATTAAATAATATTGATGGAAACATTGAAAATGTGAAAGGGTAAATCGTAAACAATAATCATGGACCTTTTAACAAACACAATCAGATGTTTTAACTGTTTGTACGTTTCCTATAATGACCGATAGACGATTGCGTTATTGTATGCGTTTAATGACAATCTATGGACATATGATGTTCATTGCATTCCGGTTACTTATAACAAAAATCAATTGATTCGGTAGTATTGTAATTATATTCTGAGCATTAATACCACGATTATCTGGTCATCCCTTTTAGTATTCTAATTTTTGACCCGATAATAAACTCATCATAGATACCAGGATTAAAATTGTATATTTACACCAGATAAGTTAATGTGTGTATATGCATCACTGTTATCCCCATTTACTAAACCTCCTGAAATTAAAATTATCGATGAAATATGTTTACTAAAGAATGCTATTACAATAGTTATCAAATTTACAACTGTCATCACTCAAACCAATAAATTACTTAATGGCAATTTATTGACATATGCATACTATTTAGAGAAAGGCAGCACATATTTAGGACTTTCCAATTTTCGATTGAAAGACTTGTTCAATTTTTGTTATGATTATCATTTGAAAGTGTTTCTTTGTTATTCATCTTAATTTTTTGCGACATTTAATTTTTTTCTTTTTCTATTTTTTTAAACTTCGTAACTCATGTGGCGTTTACAAATTTGTTTATTCGACCGTCAGGAATATTTCTTTTGCAAACAAAACGCGAGTTTGGTGTATTACACTTTTTATCCTGGAATCTATGGAAAACTTAATTCATATATTGCAGACCGCATGTGTTGCGTTTCATTTCTCATTCAGTATACACACAAAAGTGGGATTTTTTTTAACTGATGTTTGATTTAGAATTCAACAATTTTTATGGTTTGTTGATAAGCAAACTATCTTCAAAGTCATATCAACAAACTTTAAAACGACTACGACAGTAATTGAACGTTATAAAATCGTTTCACAAAGAGGCAAAGCTGTGAAAGGTGTTAAAAATGGATTTTGTAAAAAAAGTTTTGCATTGTATTCTACATTGCACAATTTAGATCCATGATCTATTGTCAAGCATTTGATAAGATTTCCTATCTGAAGAGACAACTGCAAAAATTTGAACCCGACCTTCATCCAAGATTAAATCAAAACGAAATTGTTAATGTTTCAATATTTGCGTTTCTTACTTCAATACTGGACTATGATGAAGTTTCAGGGACACTACAAGTTGTAACATCTTTCATGCTGACGTGGATTGACGAACTAAGACAATGGAATAGCTCTGAATATGGAAATGTCACGTCAGTAAATTTACCGATTACGAGCACATGGATTCCAAAAATTATCGTTGCTAATGCGGTTCGTCAAAATAGTATATTTATGTATCATAATGAAATGGAAATAAGGAAATCGTATGTCAACTATAAATTAGGCGGTATCGCAGTTTTCCATGTAAGTGGTGTACAAGAGCTTTCCTGTTCGTCTTATGTTAAATATTTCCCTACTGATTCACATGCATGTTCAATTCAACTTGGTACAACACAAGTATTCGATTACACTATTATTAAACCGGTAATGAAAACGATTGATTTGACATAAGGCATATTAAACCCAAAATGGAGCATAACAGAAACCTTTGTAGAAAGTGATGTTAATGAGTATACTTCGAAAGTTAGCTTCAACATTACATTATCAAGAAATCCGAGTTTTTTGTTCTTGAACTTAGTTATTCCTATAATTCTCTTAAGTTTTGCCAATTTACTTGTGTTTTGTATTCCTGCTGCGTCTGGCGAACCTGGTTCATTGGCGTTTACTATTTTACTCACCTTTTTTGTTTTCATAACTCTTGTAACGGACATACTTCCAGCATGCAAACTAGTTTCATATTTCAATATCTTTCTTGAAGGTCAAATCTTTTGCAGTATTTTTGTAACATTTTTCGTAGTTTAGAGCGTCACTTTGCATCACAAATTTGCTGAAAATGATACACAAGAAACTTTTCCGAATTTTTACTGCGAATGAGTTGTGCGTATCGAGAGTTAAAGAGTCCAAATAAAGTACGAAGTTAAAGAGCATAGAGGACCAAAATTCCTAAATGTTTTGCTAAATACAGCTAAGACAATCTATGCCTGAGGAAGAAAAGTCTTAGTATTTCAAAAAATTCAAAATTTTGTAATATCACTGGATTCAGCTCTTTCTGTTTGAAATGATAACGGTTTATTATTATACATTTTTTGTTTTGGATTGTTTAAAGACAGATTAAAATAATTGATCCAACTGTTGTGTATAAAACAGTCGCGAATACATAAATCTTGTTTTAGGAATGAAAATTCAAAATCTTTTCAAACATTCTGATTCCTATAGATTACTGACCATGTTGACAGCATCTGTCCTAATGAACTTGAAATGAAAAATATCCCAATTGGGGTCGGTTGAGAACAAAGCAGTACGAAAAAAGAGATGAATTGATGTGCCAATTTTGAACGTTCCATTTCTATTTTGCAACATTCCATTATCATTGCATGCATTTGGAGTATATACCTCCTAGATGATACGATATTCCAGAGCTTGCATTTTCTATGGCGATTTCCTTGGAAAAAAGTTGCTTCTTACAAGAAAGCTACTAAACCAACGGTTCTAAGTTGATAAGTTGTTATCATCCATAAGACAATTTTACGGACGCCATCACGAGTGGGTATCTCGTTATGGATTATTTGTTTCACAGATAACGGCATATATGATTTTATTAAACACCAGTGCGTCCTCTTTTCCTCGATTGTCACCTACCAAATTAGACTTATCACTATGCTTGTACTTATTTGAGCAACACGACAGGTGCTTCATTTTGGAACAGACTGTAATTAATCTTCGGAGCACCTGATATATTCCGCAGTTTTACGTGGGATACATGGTGCTCAGTTTTTGATTTTCTAAAAACTGTTTTTATCGTTTTTATCGTGTGTCCTTTCGTCGATTTAATTGTATACTATGCTGTATGTTTTAATTGGACATCCGATTTTTAAATGTTTTCTAGGTATCAGCTCTCTCTTGTTTTAACAGATAATCCAGATGTTTTTATGAACTATAAGATAAGATGGTTAAAGAATTTCGAATGATCTTTATTACAACTATCAGAATAACGTTTTACTGGTTTTGGTGTCTATATACAAATTAAAGGTGGGACAAGGTTGTACATGTAGCTTAATAATATTTATGATTGCCATCATGCAAATAGAGTATGAAAGTCAAAAATTACTATGACTAACACTAATCTCATAAATAATATTCACTCTGATCATTGTCCTCAATTGTTTAAGTAGAAAAGAAATAAGACTATCGTAGGATAATTTAGATAATTTAGATTGAAAAAAGACGACAAACATACAAATGTATGTAAATATAACAAAATTAAATGTACCGACTGTCGAAAATACGAGATGTAGAAGCCATCTCATGTAATAATTACAAGCTATTTTTTTTTGTATTTTCATGCATTTTTCATACTCGCTGATATTAAAATTCTATAAGATTGTGACATTTTTAATCCGTTGTATAATAATAATATTTTTTTAATGCGTCTGTTCAAATACATTTTGAATCAAATTTTGCGGTTATGATTTTGAACTCATCAAAACCATAATTTCTGTTTTACAAAATATTTTTTTTCTCTAAAAACTCATTTTAAAACTTCAAAGTGTGAGTATAAGAAACATAATGACATCGGATTTCATAAGATTAAAAAAAAATGCATGCTTGTGATAAAAAAAACTCATATTGTTTATAATTCTCACACAAACAAACCTTTTAATCATATATATGATCAAAAGCATGTCCCCGTACTACCATATCATAGTTTCTGCAATACTTATTTTTCATTATACCTATATAATTTCCATTTATAGTTCCTACGCGTTCGATATGTGCCAAACTGTTTTGAGAAAACAAATCTGCGTTTTTATACTTGACCGTTTAACCAAATAACAAGTAAAGATCAAATTTAAAGATAATTTAGCGTTCAAAAAGTCATTGAAAAATGATTATTTTCCTTTTAAAACATTTGACGGATCGTGTCTGTAGATTTAAACTCTTACCGGGAGACAATTCTATATATATAAAAATGTTTTGTAGTGTAAATGGTATATCTATTTCGATCTAACAGATAGTATCTTGAGTTTAACACAGTTTATTGCTTTACCATAACGTTTTTCATATTATTGATTTACTTCCATAAAAGAAGACGAAAGATACCAAAGGGACAGTCAAACTCATAAATCGAAAACAAACTGACAACGCTATGGCTAAAAATAAAAAGAGACAAACATACAAACAATAGTACACATGTCACAACATAGACAACTAAAGAATAAACAACACGAACCCAATCAAAAATTAGGGTTGATCTCAGGTTCTCCGGAAGGGAAGCATATTCTGCTTCATATGTGGCACCCGTCGTGGTGCTTATGTGATAACAAATCCGGTAAATAGTCTAATTCGGTAGGTCAAATTCATGAAAGGGAAAGGGATTGTAGTTACGACTTAAGGAACATATCATTTACGAAACGGTTATTCCATAGCTGTCAACCAACTCATGATGGCGTCCGTAAAATTTACGAAGGGATAATTTCAACTTCACCATTTGGAACTCTTGGTTTAAAAGCTTCCTTGTGAGCAGCAACCCTCTATCAAGAAAATCATAATAGAAAATGCAAGCAACAAGTGAGTGTGGTGCGGTCGTGGTCTAGTGTTACTGGTACATTAACTGTGTTGTTCGATGATATTGATAATGGTAGGTTATGCCAATTTGCAAATTTTGACGATCGTAGCGCGATCGTGTAGATCGCAGTAAGGTCGTGGTACGGTCGTGGTGCGGTCTTTATGATCGTAGCCATTTTTGTACATGTTCAAAACAATCGTGGTGCGGTCATGGCGAAATCAGATCGTAGTAGAAGCGTAGCGAGAGCGCAGTAAGTTCATGGTAGGATCGAACAGGTCGCGTAGCGAGAGCGTAGCGAAAGCGCGATTCTAGTCGGAGAGGTTGCGCTCTCACAGCGACGTTACTACGACTTCACTATGACCACTACAGTCTCCCTGCGACACAAGAACGCTTATCCTACGATAGACTACGTTTATACTACGCTGTTCTAGACCATAGTACGATTCTAGCACGCTGATGCCGTCTTCATCACGCTCGTCTTACGAACTAACTACGTTCTTGCTACGACCATTTTGAGTTCTAGCCATTCTCGAGCTCATTGTTATTGTCACATAAAATATATAAAAGCTCTCCAGGTTTTGTTTGTCTGTTTGTAATTTGGACCTCATGCCCCTAATATCCAACAGGTCAACCATGCTTGACACATATGTATCATTTCCACTTTTCGGCAATAAAATATCACCATTTGATCTTGATTGATCAGCAATACTGTGATCATGATTCGTATGAAAGCCCCCTCTGACTCTACCTTTACCCCATTCACTACGCCCACGAGTTCTGATATATTTTGGGGGCGTGTCTGCGATGTTTTCGAGAATTCTACGTTTTAATGAAAATCAGAAGGAATGGAACACTATTTAATATATATATAGAACATGATGTTGACGTTATTGCTGAGAGCGTAGTTAGATCGCAATATGAACGTGCAAGATCATAGAATGATCGCGGTAAAAGTGTTCTATAGTCGCAATAGAAGCGTGGTAAGATCGTTTTGCAATCAGATAAAGCCATGTATGGTCGTAGTGAGAACGTGATGAGCGGTGTAAAAACCTGATAACCGTAGTTGGTTGGCAGAATAAACGTGGTGAAAATGTGGTAGAATTGTAGCAGAATCGTTGTAAAAGCGCAATGACGACGTAGTAAGATCATGAAAATAACGAAAATCTACATTTTCATGCCGCTCATACCGCGACCTAACTACGATCTGAATTTATTTTAGATCGCGGTGAGTGTGGTGCAGTCGTGGTCTAGTGTGAATGGGGCATAAACTGTGTTGGTAGATGATATTGATGTTGGTAGGTTAGGCCTATTTCTGATGGTCCTAGGGATTACAGATTGGTCTAGACATCTGTTCTGGTTACATCTTATAGATAAATGTACTTTCTGCAATGACGATATTAAAGCACATATTGTGGACATGCTATAAAATATTAGATTTATGTATGAAAATCAGTTATTGGATGTATAACCAAGCACACATAATATTTTCATAGAAAAAACAGTAAAACAACAGAAACTCATTGACACGTTAATTTCGCCTATTTTATAGAATTATAGCGCTATTTTTGCCATTTAATTATCTGATATAAATCATCTCAATATTAAACAATCACTGAAACAAAAAAGGCCGTTGCCTACATTTTAAATATAGTAAATATATTAATCTTATTTGTGTTTTCGATCCTCAAGTGTCCCTTATAGTTTATTAAACCCCCTAATATCAGTTTGCAAATAATTTGAACCTGATAAACATTTGCGAAAAACTTAAGCGAAAGAATTATAAGAAAAATTGAGATCGATCAACTTGTTTATTTTTTCGGGCTTCTCGGGGTTTTTTCCCTATCAGTCAACACTCGGGTTTTTACCTTCAACTCGTCACGCGACACGATTTTGACAGAAAATCATTAATCAGCTGATTATAAAACAGTACAACTATTTGATAGCGATCTGCAATAAAAAAAGTGTTGATCATAATTTTCTGTTTTCATAAAATTGTGTGGTCGAATGGCTTCATATATATGTTTTATAAGTGAGTTGTTTTACAAATAAAATATTGTCACGAAGGTAATCTTCACAATCGTTTTAGCGATTTTATTTAAAACATACTTTTATGTTTTAATTTTACATATTGACGATAAGCCGAAAAAGGAAACATTTTTTGCGACCACGGACGTCAAGTGATGGCAATAGCTCAGAAGACCCTTTTGGCCAAATGCGCAAAAAGGAAACATAAGCAGAAAAATGCATTTGGAACTAAATTTTACCTTTCAAATTTGATATTATTGATATGTTGATTGAACTGATGCAACATAAGTCATGTAGATACATATAGTTACTGGCCCATAAGCGCGCAGGAAATTGAAGTTAGGGTCAAAGGTCGAGTTATGTTTCTAATTTCGAAATCTGCTTGTTATCGTAATTCCTTATATATGTTATAAACAATTACAGTTAAAGAAAATAGGTTTTCTCTCCTTATATAAGAAATCAGTATTACTCCTCAACCATGCATGTTGTCTGCTCTATGGTCGGGTTGTTGTCGCTTTGACACATTCCCCATTTCCTTTCTCTATTTTATGTAAGGACCTGGGATGTTTTGATCTATGCCATCTGATCTTGAAATTTAGGTGTCTCTAAACTCTACATTTTTGGAATCTGTGCAAGATAAGTTATCTTCTGACACTTTTTTCAAACGAAGACTACTGTTGTTACCAAAAACAAGTTTTTTTCAGATCTGTATAAGAGTTCATTTCAATAAGTAAGTCGGAAAAACCTGCGAACAATTGATATTTTAATTGTAATATGCATTGCTTATGAATCCTATTGAATTTTTGTCACTCTGATATGCGTTTTGGTATGTTGATGTAGTGTATGAGTCAATTCGGTTATGAATTTGATAGCTAATGACCTTTCTCATAAGCCAATTATTCATGAGTTTCAGAATCTGATTTTTATTTTCAAAATTGATGATTAACTAATACATGTTGCATGTCTCAGTTTGACTGTAAAACAAATGTGCTTGTTCTTTCTTTTAAAAGGAAATCCTGTATCTTTCGTCTTATAAAAATCAGAAATGTGTCGGTATTGAATTAGTTGATTCCTGTACTCGCCCAATGTAATCCCATTTAGATACATTTTAAATAATGATAAATAAAATGTTGAAAATGATAATATATGTTTTGCCCGAGAGAGTTACAAGTTAGTTATTATACATAATCTTGAAATGTATTGCGATCAACAAAACACCTTTCACATGAAATCAGTAGATATAAATGACATGGATATTAAGTTTTGTTAACTTTTTTATGTTCTTGTATTATACAAATTAAAAGGTACGTTTCTCAATCGGGTTTATTTACACTGTTTGAGTACGTTGACGTATAAGTGTCTCACATAACAGATAAACAGTTTTAGTTAAAATATGCATTGATGGGTGACAGCTTTCAATGTTGATATATTGAACGAGAGCCAAGTTAGGTGGGGTATATTTTGTTTTAGATCAACGGAATCTCGATTTATTGTAATAAATGCCAACTTGAAAGACAACACATACTATTGTTCTATTGATTTTGTAATAGATTTCTTCAACTGAGTGATCGCCATTTCATATTACAGTAGATATACATGAAGATTTGTGAATTTCAATCACATCATCGAGCACATGAACTACAAACAATTTACCTTAAATTTTTTTTCTCTGGTGTTTTTGACAAATGTATAGGGTTGAAATGTGCAACACATGTTTCTCTGTAGATAACAGTATGCGTTGGTTGCTCCTTTCCTTAAAACTGCACAGCGTAGACCTTTTTTCTGTGGATAGTTTTAGATATATCTATTTCATTCACGTTTTAATCATGCCACGGCCCCAACAATTCATAACATAAAAAAATCACGTAATTTCTACAATGTTTATAAAAGCAATTGTTTTGTTTGCCTTGATGAATTATTCAAACAGATGAGGTAAATCACAGAAGCATATACTACATTTTGTTGTTCGCTCAGATTAATCAGGAGTGGATAAAAAAAAGTTAACTATTAAAAAGGGTTTCTTGTTACTAAGAGTAGGAGGAAAGAGCCAATCCTTTTATTATACTAAATACTCATATACATATAAACATATATACATAAAAGTAAACTGGTTAGCAACCTAACATCAAAGATTAACATTCAATATTGGCTATTTGCGAAAGTCTATCAGAAATATCGATTGATTAGCATTAATTTAAAAATTGGAATTATGTGCCTGCTTAACTTCAAGGGCAAAAGTGACTTACTCTAAACTATTTGACATTCTGTTTTTTGCTTTCCAAGTTTAAAATTACCACCCCCGCCCCCCAAATACACACATATACACAAATGCATTTTCAGTAAATTCCGGATAATGATGCAGAAAACAGTTACCTTTTACAGCGTTCCCTACCACATATTATATAGATAATGTCCCCTCCAAAGAGTATAGGCCTATCATGCAATGGCTCGAAAATCTAAAAATGGGCTTGGTGTTAAGAAGAGTTGGCTTTCTTTCTGGCAAAATATAAAAGAAACATTGCCAAAGGTCAGCAACTGAAAGAATTAGAATATACCTCATATACGGTGACCTATAGTTGTTAATTTCTGTGTCATTTGGTCTCTTGTGAAGAGTTGTCTAATTTGCAATCTTCTTTTTTATACCTTGTTTGACCATCCAAATGCATCGTTGTCATTCTTTAATTGTCTGCATGATAGTAGCCATTTCCGATATGTGAGACGTTTTAAATAGTTTTCTGAAATGTTTTCAAGTGCAAAGATAGGTGAAAAATGTTTTAATGGATATGAACTGATATACGTGCATCATATATTTACACTTATACCTTGATTTGATAGTTTATACTCTTCATGCATCATAATACTATGATTAAAATAGATACTCTGCTTTGTACTGAACCGACACTGTAAACCTGATTTTTAACATGCTTTTTCTCATTGAAATAGTCCACAAGTAAACATGTCAGCCTCCGCGGAAAAATTAAATTATCCGACTCCAAGTCGACCACCCTATGTTCTTTTTCCTAAGTGTTAAATGCCTAGCAGGGAGAGAGCAAAGACTTATTTTCAAGTCTTGTTAGCCTTCGTGCCCCGACACACATAAATTCCAGGGATGCACGCTACAAACAGACCAAGAGGCGGTCAAATAAGAATAAAATCAAAATAAATTTTGTAAACCATGTGTTACTATTTGTTTTGTTACTATTAGTACCTTTAATTACTTTAATATCAGCTAAAACAATTGAAATATTATTGACAGTTCGTTTTGGTGACATCCCCTGAAAAATTCCTGGATCCACCCCTGTTGATCATAACAAGCATTTGACAAAAACAAAATAAGGAATGTTATAGTACTTTACTTCTGTTTTCTCAACGTTTACTTAAAATAATTTTATTTTTGTTTTCAAAAATTCCTTCTAAATAATGATAATAAAACCAAGCTGTGTAGTTGACCCTGTTTATTGTTTATATGATATGCTTATAAATAGATATTTATTATGTAAAATCATGAAATTAGAGTCTGTATTTTCTCCGTAGTGTTATGTTGATAAACTAAGAGTAATCTCATTGATAAATAATTCTCTTATGGTTATGGCCTGTTATCTATTTTTTGCATGAAGGATTTTCTCATATCACACTCTTTAACTCCAATACAAATAATGATACGAAATTGTGATACGAGAATTTTATTGGCCTATCTAGCGTCATGAGACGAATTTACGACATTTCCATTGGCTATTAGTTAGGTCATTGGCGACTTTCAAATGTTAAGACGATGAACATTTCGTCTATGGCAACGGACATATGTGATTTCTTCAACAATATAGAAAACACTCACAGTTGTCAGTTTATTTTCGATTTATGAGTTTGATTGTCCCTCTGGTATCTTTCGTCCCGCTTTCGCTTGAAAATCTACTTAATTTCAAATTTTATTAATTTCTGAATCCAACAAAACGTTTTGAAATGTCTGATGTTAAAGTGTTACTCCGGATCAGGACATATAATGTCATACCTGTATGTGTGTAAGACTTGAGGCCGTTAGTTTTCTCGTTTGAATTGTTTTACATTGTCTTATTGGGGCCTTTTTAAGGCTGACAATGCGGTATGGGCTTTGCTCATTGTTGAAGGCCGTCCGGTGACCTATAGTTGTTAATGTCTGTGTCATTTTGGTTTCTTGTGGACTGTTGTCTCATTGGCAATCATACCACATCTTCTTTTTTATATTGACCAATGATTCTCGGATTTTTTAATTAACATAATGAGAGTGTTGACCATAAGAGAATTATAGATTATTACATAACATGTTCCATGTTGGCCCTGGTATCAGCCCTAGACTCCCATATCAAGCCAGAGGGCCTTAGTCTGAGTGCTTGATATAAGTCGTGGGCTGATACCACGGACCATATGGAAAATATAACGTAATAATCTATTTATCACATATTTTCAAGCAAGAGAAAAAGATAGAATTTACAAAATTATGTTTGATATTTAAAAAAAAAACCAAAAAAACATTTAACGAAAAAAATTAAAAAATGTATCATAGTAAGAAAACATAGTTCGTATCACAGTTAGTAAATAAGTTGAGTGAAAAGTCTAACAAATAATTAACTATAAATACATTAATTCTCAGAATTGTAAATATTAAACGACTTAAAGTATTACATTTCGAATTATTGCTGAGGAAGAATACACCATAACGCTACTATGATTTGGAAATATGTTCCTCTTGAACTTTCTATGTCATACAACAATCACTTTTCCATTGTGGCGTCATATATTTTCTGAATTCTTTATGACGTCAAAATTTTACGGGAACTTTTGCGATTTCCATTGTTGATTTTTACATTTTTTTCTACTACAGCAGATTGGATTCGTAACCTTCTAAATTACTTTTCATTGTGTTCTCATTTTTCATTTTTTTTTGTATAAGATGCATCGTTATTTGATCAGTGAGAAAGCTCTCCTGATCGTCTAGCTGATTCGGAAGACAACATGTTTACAAATAGTTTTTGATTGACAAGTTACCGGAAGTTAAACTTGGGGCTTGATATGGATTTCGAGGGCTGATATCGATATTGGCCCCGAGGGCTGATAACCAACCTTGACTTCCGGCTATTATTAGCCTTGCAAAAACGTACATATCAGTACAAAATATGTGATAAATAGGTTTAACAACTCTTGATAATTGAATATCGCCTGATATAAACTCTCGTTATATGATTCAAATAGTTATATAAAACACGTCGATATTAAGCAATATCCAACCAGTCGTTATGAAACTTATAAATATCATTGACACAAATCGTTATAAACTACAACTCTTGGGATATGGATTTAAATTAAAAAAAAACATAATTTTATATAGGCTTCTAAGGTTTACTTTAAAATACGGACGCACACATAATAATGCATTTGAAACCATTATTCTAATATGAGAAATGCATTCAGTTTCATTGTATTAATCCCATGTTAACCATAATAATATACCGTTTCCAGTTGTGTTGATAAAAAACTGAAACCTAATCGGTTAATGATGTAACTTAAATTCTAATTTGTAAACTCAAACAAACATAAAATATTTATCAAATAACCACAAACTCTTACATGGGAGACGCCACTTGCAGAGACAATAGCACGTTTTATTATAAATAGGAGTATAATATTGTTGAAAGTTCATATAAATATATAGCTATTAAGCATCTTGTACTGGTTTTCCCATACTTGTGGTCCACAAATCTGAAAAGAAATAATATGATTAATAATATTATTTATTTGGCAAAATGCTACTATACCCTTTGTAGACTGCAATGGCTCGAATGACTTTAAACCACATGCGTTCACTCGTGCATGAACTCAATATCCCAATCGAACCAACCTCACTATAATTAACCAAACACAACACGTGTTAACTATAAACAAACAGATATGGTAAGATTATCAGAACATATCAAAAAGGTCTTTCTACAGAAAGTTTGAGACAACTGGTACTAATACTAATCAGAGAAAACCTTACACGTCTTCCCACTGAAATTTTGAAAGAGCTTTCAATAACCGAAATACAATCAAAAGGTTTTTCCAAGGAAAGGTGGACAGACCTTATTACAATAAAGAGTTTTTTTTTTGTTTTTTTTTACACGATAAAAATGTTATGGTTTTCAAAAACCTTCGTGTTTATTGATTAAAAAAATATTCAAATCAAAGTAGGAGGAACAATCAGGGTCATATTTTGTTCCCTGAATTAAAAGCATTGATATTTCAACAATGTTTAAAAAAATATCAAGGAAATTTTTTGATGATTTTTTAGCCAATAAAGTCAGGTTTCTTCGTTGCAGATTTTTTAAAAATTGTTTTGTTTATGAGACTTCAGTTTTTTTGTAGCTTTCATCATGTCTTTTCTGTAGTTTTCTGTGTACTGTTTCGTTATTGTTTAATTATTGTAATTTGTTTTTGGTCAGGATTTTGGTTTTCATCACAAATGGATATGCAGTATGTCTTTTTAGAGATAATAAACATGAGAAGAAACTTTACAGGAACGCCCAAATATTTTCTCGATATAAATATGTTTATATATTACTTTCGCTGACAATATGTATGTTTGCCAATGACTGTGTGCCATTCTTTAATATTTGAAACGGAATATTTAAGAATGAGGCACACTTGTTTTGTGCCCTCTGAAAATTATGCAAAACATATTGATATATGCAATTTGGAATTAAATTGTGTTTTCACGGAAACTATCAACGTAATCCGTTCTTCTATGCACAAAAAAACAACGGTGATAGCATTTCAAGAATCTATAACTTGAATAATCTCTCTCTATCTTTATTGACATATTTGCTTGTTTTTATAGTTATTAAGATTAATACACAATGCTGACTGCTGTACCTCCTATTTTTTACATGTTTGCCTACTATGTCTGTTGGGTTTGTTCCCAAATCGTTTTTTAATTTTGCCATTTGCTAGTTAGGGACTTTCCGTTTATAATTTTCTTCGGACATGTCGGAGTTCGGTATTTTTGTTATTTTACTTTTTTCTTGTTTTTTATTATCACTTTAATGTGTCTGTTCTTTATCACTACATATCACAAACACATTTGTCATAAGTTATCCGTCCTTTGATGTGCGTTGAGTATTTTTTTGGGGTGACTTATTTTTTTTCCTGGTGGCGTGACTGGTCCAAATACAGAAAACATTTTAATCACTGAAAACCATTGCAAAAACATTAAACGTACACTGTTTGCTATATAATGGCCAAGCAATTTGAAAGGAGCTTGTTTTCACGAGTTGAATAAAATCAAGCGAAAAATAGCCCCCAACAGCGTATACGTAGACGTAGTTAGAACTTTCACAGTATGTAATCAAAGAATAATTAAGCTTTCAGCTTGAAAGTCAAAAATCCCAAATTAAATTTGAATAAACTTTGGTATCACTTTATTTCAAACACTTCTACAATCAGAAGCAACTACAATGCACACGCAGATATGTCCCGCCTTTCAGTTTATGTTTGAAGCCTGTAACGTGGAAGGTTTTAATACACATATCACATAAACATATTAACAATATACATATTTTATGATAATGAGGGCATGGTCAGATGAACCAGCCCAGACATGTACATGTACCTTACAGTCATTCTACACACCAAATATAGTAGACTTGTTGTTTATAGTATCTGATAAAATAACAAAATAACAAAAAAGTATCATTGACCAATGAAACATAAAAACGAGATAATACCTGCTGGACAGACATGTACACCCTACAAATATTCCATACACCACATATAGCTGCCCTACTAGTATTGGTATTTGAAAATAAGACCAAAACACAAAAATCAAACATTGACCAATGAACAATGAAAATGGATCAAGGTCAAATGAAACATGCCAGACTGACATGTACAACTTAAAATCATTCCATACACCACACATAGTTGACCGACTGATGATAGTATCTTATAAACTGACCTAATCATCTAGCTTTAACTTGTCAAACCTTGATCACTTATCCAAGAACCCTGTCCGTTTGACATGTAGGCGTTGCAAGTAACCCATTTACTTAATAGAGTTATCGTTTTACTCATAATAAGTGTGAAATTCACATGACAAACAATTTTGTTTTCAAGCAGTCGCTGAACCCATAGAAATAAGGTCAGGGACAATGAACATATGACAGACGAAAAAAAATGTAACATGTGGTATCTGCATACAAGGAATGAAGTATGGATACTTATGTATAAAGCGTTATATTTTAGAAGATATTTTTCTGCACTTAGTGAATATTCCTTAAAATGATTAAATCTACCATTTTCCACATAAGGAAATGCCTATACTTAGTTAGGAGTAAGGCAATTGTCTGACACTCGTGTGATGTGTTTGAGTTTTTGATTTTGCCATATGTTAAAGGTTTTTTCGTTTTGAATTTTCTTTGTCGTTCGGTATTTTTTTTCTATAAGACAAAATGAACTACCTGCTTTAAAACCATACAATATATTAGTCTTCTGTCAGTTGATAAGGCGGTGGAGGATCCGTGATTTCTACTTTTTCGTTGGTGGTGGATGGATTCGCTGTGGTTTTTATTGGTTGTTCATTGTTGGTAGATGGATTCCCTGTGGTTGTTATTGGTTGTTTATTGTTGGTAGATGGATTCCCTGTGGTTGTTTTTGGTTGTTCATTGTTGGTCGTTTTTGATTTTTCATTCGATGGTGTTACAGTGCTTTTCGAGTCAGGACGACATAACGCAATGACTATTAGAATTATCTCCACAATTTCCAGCAACATGTCAAGAAAACATATAAGTGAAAGAGACCATGTTCTCCAGTTTACGCTGTTATCCGGTTTTTTAACAAATGGAATGGCTACTTCAAAATCATCAAAAATAAGTATAGTGTACGATAAAATAGATCCATCAACCATAAAACACAAGAATTTGAAGAACAAAAACAATTTCAAGCGAGCTCTTCTGTGAATTTTAGTTTCTCCATTTTTAGTTTCAGTTTCTCCATTTTTAGTTTCAGTTTCTCCATTTTTAGTTTCAGTTTCTCCATTTTTGACATTGATCAAATGGTGTAGAAGTATTACAGAGCATATGATATGCAATGCGAGAAATCCAATTACGATATATCGTGCAATCAAAACGTTTCCAATAGGTTCTCCAGAATCAAATTCAAGAAGTAAAAATTCAGCTAGGTCAATAAGAAAATTGAAGATGATGCGGACAAGAAGTGTAATCATGACATTTTTACAACATTTTTTGCAACGCATCTTATCAATTAAAAAAAGAGTTATATCATAGAAATCTTCTGCCATGGCTACGATTTTTGAAATGTTTGATCGCGCTTATGTGTTTGGTGCACTCCTTTGTTGTAAGATATCAATTAAAAGAATTGACTAATATACCACATGTATTTCACGCCTTTGTATTAACTTAAATTGCTTTACAAAGTAATATATACTGTTTGACAACCAATGTCTGAAAGGATATGTACGCCTCAAATTTTAAACCAGCCAATCGAATTCGTCTTAAAGAATAATTGAAGTCGCTACAATAAGTTGTAATAAAACTGAATATAATAACTATGTTACAAAACAATGCGTGTAATTTAATATAAACCAACGGCCCGATTAGCAAGCGGTAACTACAAAAACATCTCCGATAACAAGATTGAACAATTCAACACAATAAACATGCTGTTGATAAGTCTACCGAGATAATTGATAATTTATGGAATCTTAAAAAAGCGAAGCAACAATTTTTTGCACGTTATTAAAATTCAATAATACTTCTAAAAGTTATGGTTTATACAAATAAATATATTGATATACGATCATACAATTTCAGCGCGGGAATGAATATACATCGCAGGACCAATCATGAGAGGTTAATATAATATTTTGAACATCTAACGTGTACCTAAATAGTTATTTTCCTAGGCAACGTCAATGACGTAGGTTAATGACGTTATGCAAATTATCGTTTTTTCTCCTTCTTTTTTTTGTGTTAATTGATCTAATTAATTTTATTATATACTAGTATTGTTTGTCTGTTGGTCACTTTTGATATGTTTTCACCAACTTATTTTCCTTTTACAAACAAAATAAAGTTCAATTTGCAGCATAGTTGTCATGAGCATTTACCCCGTATCTTTCTTATATAATCTACATTTCAATAAATGAACACTGAATTGGACTAACTGTTTTATTCATCACTCATCTGCTTGAATAGGAACAGTAAGGCCACACCAATTTAATTCCTTGTTCGACGGACCCGCCCGCACCTATTTTTTTCTGAACAGAAAACAAATATTTTTTTTTATATTCCTGCTTCCCGCATCCGGAAATGTAATCATGTCCATTTCCCGCTCCGTTGTTTTGTAAATATTTTAAAAAGATATTAACACTTGTTTTTAAAATTCACAGTCTTACCTGCATATAATGTTTTTAAATCAATAAGCACCCCACCACACTGTGTAACTATCTAAATAAATATGTGATTAAACATTAAACCAATATAACCCAAGTGGGAGTGCTCCGATTATCGCTAGATTAAAACTGACGTGGAAAGGTAACACACGGCCAGCGAAAGCTCTATTTCTAAGAGCCCATGTGGTCGTGTGGTCTAGCGGGACGGCTGCAGTGCAGGCGATTTGGTGTCACGATATCACAGTAGCATGCCCGATCGATTCCAGATCACTGCGATTTCTATATTTATTTTATCACAGACCAACTCGACCAATATCCGATCCCTTCGCAACCACATTCGACCACTCTTCGATCTCTACTCGTTCATACTCGAGAACACATGACTGCTTCCGCAAAAATATATTGGCAACACTATTTTTAACTGTACAAATATTCCTCCATGTAAAATACGTGTCTTCACTCTTGCAAAGAAAGGTAACTTTTTATTAGAGAGGCAAAAGACACCAAAATCACAATCAAACTCAAAGGTCGAAAACAAACCGACACAGCCATAGCGAAAAACGAAAATCGATGAGAAGACAAACAGCAGTCCCAATAACATAGAAACCTAAAAACTTACTAACCCAACAAAACATGGGATGAATTCAGGTGTTCCGGAAGGGAAGAACATTCTGCAATTTTGGCACCGCCGGATTTTTCAAATGTGAAAGTAATTGTGCAATAATATTCATTATTAGACTGCTGATGACTAAGATATCTTTAAAAGTAGGTTTATAAGAACATCAAGACTATATTTTACCTGTTTTATGGGGTATTTTCTGTTTGTCCAGGAATGTTTGTAGTATAAAATAGGAAGATGTGGTACAATTGCCAATTATATAGACAGCTTCTCACAGAAATGTCACAGAAATTATTTACAGTCAATGTTTTTTTCATTCGAACTTGTTGACGTAGTTTAACACAAAAAGGAGAGGAAAGACACAGACAGATATGTTTTTATTTAGAGCGAATTTCTTTCTAACACTAACAATATAATAATGTGAATATAGTTACATAGAAAAGATATCAATTGCAGTTCATATATGTTGCTGTTAACTTATCGATCAGTATATGCACTTAAACAGGACGACAATTTCAATGATTGATTCATTTCCAAGTTAACGATGTTTGTTATGTTTTGAAGCAATAACAATATATCGAACTACAAATGCATTAACTCAATAAAGACCAAAAGAATTGTAGTACTTTATCACATCACAGCACAAATTAACGCAACTGTGTAAAAGATGGATTTTATTAAAATTGTTGTCATTTTCTTCTATTGGACACAATTGAAATACTTGATAATTGGTCAAACATATGATGAAATTTCTAATCTTGAGAGCAAACTTAAAAAGTATTCACCTGACCTTAATCCGAGATTGAACCAAAAGGACCCAGTTGACGTTTCAATAATGGCGTATATCACTGCTATACTGGATTATAATGAAGTTTCCGGGATACTACAACCAGTAGTCTCTTACGTGTTGACTTGGACCGACGAAATCAGACGATGGAATAGCTTGGAATATGGAAATGTTGCATCAATTGATTTGCCGATTACAAACACTTGGATTCCAAAAATTAGCATTATTAATATGGTTCGTCAAAAAAGTATATTTATGTATCATAATGAAGTTGAAATACGGAGATCTCTTATCAACTATCAGGCAAACGGTTCCGCAGAGTTCCATGAGGGTGGTGTACAGGATTTGACTTGTTTGTCTGATATGACGTATTTCCCATTTGATTCACATGCATGTTCCATTCAACTTTTTCCAGAGTACGCAAATGGCATTGTTATTCTTAAACCAGAAATGAACACTTTCGATCTTAGGTTCGACGCATCAAATACCGAATGGAGCTTTACTGCAAATTCTGTAGATGGCGAAGTTGATCCAATGATTTCAATGGTTAGATTTAAGATAACATTATCGAGGAATCCGAGTTTTCTATTCTTGAACCTAGTTCTTCCTATTGTACTACTTAGTTTTGCAAATCTACTGGTGTTTTGTATTCCTGTAGCGTCTGGCGAACGTGGATCACTTGCGTTTACTATACTACTAACTTTTATCGTTTTTATAACTATGGTGACGGAAATACTACCAGCCTGCAAACTAATTTCATATTTCAATACTTTTCTTGAGGTTCAACTCTTTTGCAGCGTTTTGATTGCATTTTGTACAGTATGGAGCATTTCTTTGCATCACAAATTCGCCGAAAATGATACACAAGATATTTTCCTACATTTTTAACTGAAACTGAGTTGTGCATATAATAATTCATGTTCTAAACAGCCACGAATAGACAAGAAAAACCTAGTTGTGCCTCCCAGAGGGTCAACGGGAAAACATTTCAATGAAACTTGTGTCGACAAACTCCGCAATTGCAAATGGAGCAGGAATTGCACGAAGATATCAAGAGTGTCGATAAATATACCAAAGACAACCATCAATACTGTTTAAAATGTATAGATTCAATTTGTTTCGGTATATTCCTTACTATTCTCTGTATACAATTGAGTGTGTATGGTATAAAAGTCTTTTGTAGACCTTGATCAATGGATTTTATGATATCACGGACCAAAATATTTTTTTTCTTTCAAAAGGGAACTATTTTTTAAATAGATATAGACCATCTTTATAGTACTACATGCGGTTCTAAGAAAGCGATATCACAAAAGAGGCGAGGACACAAAACGAACACTTAAACCTTTAAAGTCGAAAAAAACGTATATCGCCATAGTAAGAAAAAAAAAGGATTAACGAGTCAACAACATAAAACGAAGAAAACTAAAGATGAGGTATCACGAACTCCATCACTTAATATGTAACTATTTATTCCCTGATATTGGCTAGTGAGTTTGCATAACTACTGAATATTTATAAACCATCAGTGTATTTTATGATAAATGCAAAATGCAAAAAAAGCAGGCATTTCTAAATTTTTCAATGACTTACTGGGTAGTTTTGATGATTACTGTCTACCATCTAAAAGTAGGAAGTACACAACTTAATTGTTAAAAAGTAAAATAACAAAATGTTACTTCTTGCAACTAGTAATTCAGATTGAGTACATGTTCGAATTAACTAGAGGAATATTGTAAATGTTTGTTTATTCGTCTTTATCTAAGGTATATATAAAATGTAAATGTTAACAAATGTTGTAAAATGATTCAAATTAACTTTTTGTTTTGATGATATATCCATAAAAATGTTACAATTAATAAAAAAAAATCCTGTTTGTATTTGTATATACATGTCACATGCAGTTTCAATTTCACATAAATGAAAAAATTGTCTTCATATATTGTCTTTTCTCTGAAATGAATCATATTTGAAACATTATCTATATTGCGTGAATTATTGTCACTAACACAATTGTCTGATTATCAACCTCTGTGTGCTCATATATTAAAATCATTTTCTACAGAAAAACATCGTCCATTTACTTATCTTCTATCTCATTCTAATCTATCATTCAGCTCTACCTTATATTCAATATTTTAAAAAGCTTACACAGAATACAATGAAAACTCTAAGAGTTAAGTGTTTCTACAGTCTTATTGTCCGACATATGACGCGAAAATTGACACAATAAAAACAAATATTACTTTTAAGCACATAATTAAAGAATATACCCTTTGAACGAAAGCAGAGCCATAATAAAGAATTAAAGTTTATTAAGTTCAAGGTCTTCATAACATGCAAGTAAAACTCATAATTGAAATGTATGAAAACGTTTGTTCAAAGAACAGAACTAATCTGATATATCTTGATATGAGTTCAGAAGTCAAAATATTTGTAGCCAAAACGTCGTACAAAGTACAAAGTCCACAGTACTACATTCACCGTTTACAAGATTTGTATTTTGTTGGAAGTCCATCTTCTCCTTTTCACATTTCCGAACTGGTGCTTATACTGTTAGAGTACTCCTCTTTATGTAATATGTTGTTTGTAGTTTCAGTAGCACACCAACAAAGAAAAAAAATGTAAGGATGGCTTGCGTAAAACTACTACTCATTCAGGTGGACATGAAAAGACTCGGCACCATTCCTGGTTCTCTTTTTCTTAGGGTCAGGAGGTGATGCCAAAATGGTTGTTTGAAATCTGAAATCTTATTCTATATAAAACTCCAATATATAATCGGCAAACTTCATGAATTTATCGTCAGATGGAGCATCGGATATTAATTCAACAAACCATTCCTCAATTATGTCAGTTGGCAAGTCAGCAATCAGAATCTTTGTTTTATTTTTGTAATTGGCAGTCAGAACTGACTGAGTTTTTCCGCCACCAACTTTGACGTGTCCTAAATGAACTCTGCAACAAATGATTGTAGCAGTAGGAAACGTTTTAGATTTAAGATCATAAAACTTTGCTCAGTGCTCGGAGCACAGCAATCATGCTCGAAACATAAAATCAAACATTTTGATTGGTTGAATTTGGAGTATGAATACAAATAACTGACTCAAAAGTTTTATGACCGCAAGGTCAGAGCTTTTTCTTTATAAAAAAAATAAAATAGATAATTTATCTTTCTTCCTAAGAAGTTTCTGTATGAAGTCAGCCTCATGATAATAAAGATACAAGTCGACAAGAAGAAGGGCACAATTGGTTCCCATAGGAATGCAGACAGTCTGTTAAAAAACATGTCCCGCGAACGTAACAAATATCAAGAAATCAAGCATCTTGATATTTGTTAGTTTCAGTATTTTTTTTTGTTTGAATGAGAATGATCCTTTACAAAGTAGGATTGGTCCCTCCCTACAAATTGCGGAAACGTGTACTTTAAATTTTCGGAAACGTAGTATTGGGACTTTGAAAAATTAGAAAAATACAATACGCCCGATTCTCTACCGCTCAATATGATTAGTATCAAAGGAGATTAAAGTACGTTTGGTAAAGATTGAAGAATTGGAACTTTAAAAGAGGGACGAAATATACCAAAGGGACAGTCAAACTCATAAATCTAAAACAAACTGACAACGCCATGGCTAAAAATAAAAAAGACAAACAGAAAAACAATAGTACACACGACACAACATAGAAAACTAAAGAATAAACAACACGAACCCACCCAAAAACTAGGGGTGATCTCAGGTGCTCCGGAAGGGTAAGCAGATCCTGCTCCACATGTGGCACCCGTCGTGTTGCTTAAGTGATTACAAATCCGGTAAATAGTCTAATTCGGTAGGTCATATTCATGAAAGGGAAGGGGATTGTAGTTACGACGTAAGGAACATATCCGATATCATTTGTGAAACGGTTATTCCATAACGGTTATTCCATAAAATTCGTTTAGATGTCAGACAGACAGTCTTTTGAAATTAGGAAAACAATATAAATTATGTATCGAAAACTATCAATTTAACGTTCTTAGATTCATTCTGAGGGTAAATACAAAATGGAAGAGCTAGGTCGTACTACTCCATTGCATATTAATAATATTTGATGACTCAAACAGTTATTTCTACACCGAAAAATTTCATGCTGGTATTTTTACTTCAATCTCTATGTTTTAAGCAAATACAAAGAGAACTAGAATAAAGAAATTAAAAAGACGTCGGCTGTCTATTTCACTATTTTGTTCATTGCCTTTTGATACTGGCTTGTTGTTATGAATGTATAAGACAGTTGTTTGTTATTGGTTTGCAATGTATTCATATACAAGGACAACACGGAAAAGAAAGAATACAACATGAACATCAAACAAGTCAAACTGTTTAATAGGAAATGTAAAGGGGAAGTTGTGTAACTCTTTACAGACATGAATGGATTGAAGATCCCGATTTACATCAAAATATAACAATTTGGCTTGTTCTTGCGTTTGTTTGTACTGCACTCCTAGGAGCTGTCATGTAGTGTTGTCATTTTAAACGTTGACATCTACACATGATAAAATTAGAGACTTAACTAGCCATAAAATCAGCTTCAACCCACCATCTTTTCTTAAAGTTTCGAAACCAAGTCAGGAATATGGCAGTTGTTATAAGACAATCTATTTATATGTATGTTGGCGTTTACCATTGAGGTAATTCAGTGCTTCTTCTGTTAGTCCGATGTTTTCCTTTAATACATTTTATGGTTGATATGGGCTTTCCTGGGTTTTAGTCTGTTACTCGGATTTGTTTTTTCTAAATTGAAAAAAAGGACTGATTTGTATATATATATTTGTCTGTCTCGAAGGTATCATTTGACCTCGTGTTCATGGTTTATTGGCGAATCTTTAGTTTTCATAATCTTGTCTGTTTTTTTAGATACTATCAACAATAGGTCAACTGTTTTTAGTGTATTGAATGAATTTAAGGGGTACATGCTTTTCCTGTTTGGTCTATCTGACATTGACCTTATTTTCGTGGATCAAGTTCCGTGTATGTGTTAATTGAAGTAAAACTTTATGGTTAGGACTATTAACACAAGTTTATGATTTTTTGAATTAGTATTGAAACATTAAAAAGTTAAAAAGTTAAAAGATATAACAAAACGATTTCCGACAAGACTCACTTGTCTTACTGTTTGTACAAATTGTGACTTTGATTCAGAGTTCTTTCATTGGCGGTCACTCCACATCATTCTTTTTTATATCTATTCTACCCCAAGACCGAAAGATCATTGCATTTGATGTGTCGTTTATTCAATTGACGCCCATTTTATGTACTTGTACACTGTCGATTACCTATGACAAATATGCATCAGATTTTTTCAACTGGTGTTATTCCAATTAAATCCTCAATCTCAATATTAAAATTATTCGTCCATTTCTATAAGTATTCTAATATTGATCTGAAACGTTTAAAAGCTTCATATGTATCAATTTATTTCCTTTTTTTTTATCCTACGGTAAATAAAAGTCTGCTAAAGGATATTTACTTAAGAACAGTATTACCACTATCACCATTAAAACCATATGGAGTACTTAATGGCAATTTATTGACATATGTATACTATCTAGAGAAAGGCAACACATACTTCATGTATTTACATATAGATCTTATCAGTTTTCGGTTAAAAGTCTCTGTCTTGAACTCGATTTTTTTTTTAGATGAAAGTTTTTTTGATCGCGTTACAACGAGAAGGTTTTTAGCACAAACAGTCGTATTACATGTATTATGGTATTACAATTACCCTGTGTAACCAAACTGTTTATTCCATATCGTCAATGGGCTATCAATATGTTGTAAATTATCATTTTTTCCTTTAAAAAAACAGGATTTAAAATTTATGTTGAAATGCATGCTTCAAAAATGTAGTAAGAGAACTTGAATATTTTTGTAAATAGCAGTGAAATAAAAATTATGATGTCTGTAAATTACGTAAAAACTAAACTTATTTTAACCGAAATAAAGAAATAAACATTACTTGATTCCAGAATCTATTAATAAACACTGTTTAAATTTACATACAACATTTTGGGAGCAAACGTTCACTTTACAAGCAATTGATATTTTGACCTTTGTCTAATGTTTTAATTGGTCCAACTGTTTGTTAATTTGGAGTATCAATGACTGCCTTCCGCCAAGACGATATGTGTGAAAAGGTAATTTTGCCAAAAAAAAACCCTCATACATGTATTCGACATTTTGGAAGCCCAACGACGATATGAGTTATATCTCCGTACACCCCTTTCTTCAAGTTATTCATTTATAACTGTTAAACGTAAATCACATGTTTACACAAACTTTAACCGAAACGATCGGGTAAAATAGCATTAAAAAGTTATTACCCTTTTCACATTTAACTTTCGTGATATGTCGATTTAACTCATCAACTGTTCTACCATATATATTACAGACCTAAACTCTTTAAATTCAAATACTAAAACAATAGAAAAAAAAACAATGATACACATACCGGAAGTAATATTTTTTTTTCATTTAGAACGTCTACAAACTTTATATTTTTTGGAATGATAGAATTATAGTCTATCTTTCGACACAAAAAAAATCTTATAATAATTTAAATTGCACATTGCATGTGTCGCGTTTAGTTTGTTATTCAGTATATGTACTTAAGAGCAATGCACATTTTTAAACATATTTGATTTTTGTATAGAATAATGTTTTGGTTTTGTTTGTGATGTAATAAAAATCTACTGAAAAACAAACCAATCAGCTTAACGACGACTACTTTTAATAAGTAATGCCAGTTTATCAGACCAAAACACAAAAAAACCTCAATTGTAGATGATTTACAATGGATATCATTAAAATTGCTGTCATTTTATTCTACTGCGCATCATTGATATCCCTGATCTATTGTAAAACATTTAATGACACTTCCTATATTGCGAGACAACTGAAAAAGATTCCACCTGACGTTCTTCCGAGATTAAACCAAAACGAATTCGTTAATGTTTCCATAACAGCGTTTATTGCTTCAATATTGGACTATAACGAAGTCTCCGGGGCACTGCAAGCAGTCGTGACTTACTATTTGACTTGGACAGACGAAATGAGAAGATGGAATAGCTCTGCATATGGGAATGTTAGTTCAATAAATTTACCGATAACAAGCACTTGGATTCCAGAAATAAGCGTGAACAACATGGTTCGTCAAAAACAATTTTAATGTATCATAATGATATGGAAATACGAAAAGCATATGTTAGCTATAAATCAGACGGCTCCGCAGTTTTTTTATTAGGTGGTGCACAAAAACTTTCATGTTCTTCTGATGTGAAGTATTTTCCGTTTGATTCACACGCATGCTCTATTGAACTGACTACAACGCACGCATTCGACAACGTTATTATTACATCAGCAATAAAAACCATTGACTTTACATACGGTGTGCCGAACCCTAAATGGAGCATAAGAGAAAATGTTGTACAAAGCAATGTTTATGTCTATACCTCAAAAGTAAGCTTTAATATTACATTATCAAGAAATCCGAGTTTTTTATTCTTGAACTTAGTTGTTCCTATTGTTCTCCTTAGTTTTGCTAATTTACTTGTATTTTGTATTCCTGCTGCGTCTGGGGAACGTGGTTCATTAGCGTTTACTATTCTACTCACCTTCGTTGTTTTCATAACTCCAGTTACGGACATACTTCCAGCATGCAAACCAATTTCATATTTCAATATCTTTCTTGAAGTTCAACTTTTGTGCAGTGTTTTAATAACATTTTGTGCAATTTGGAGCATCTCTTTGCACCATAAATTTGTGGAAAATGATTCACAAGAAATTTGTCCACGATTCTTACTGCAAATGAGTTGTGCTTATCGTAATTTATGTTCTAAAAACCAACGGAAAGTCGACAACAAACGCATTCTGCCCCCGAGAGGGTTCACAGAAGAACACAGCAATGACACATGTTTAAACAAAAGCGATCAGTTGCAAAAGGAGCAGCAACTACTTGAAGATAACAAGAATGAAAGTAAATCTACAACGGACATCAATCAATACTGTTTGAAATTTATAGATTCAATTTGCTTTAGTCTATTCCTTATTATTCTGTGTATACAACTAATTGTTCATGGTATTGTTTTCTCGTATCGACCATAATCACAAATTGAATCCCAGGGGACCTATACAAATTTTTGAATTCCCAGACATTTAGCTAATATATGCGGATACATGTATATTTGTTTGATACATGTATATTAAATGCTGTATTGACTTTATGTTTTTATTCATATAGATAAAACACTGCAAGACAACATCATGTAAATTTAACGTATACAGACATATTAGAGGAATGTCAAAGTACAAACACTAAAAACGAAATAGAAGTCAAATTTTTAAATCATAAAGAAAAATCAATGTAATGTTTTTTTTCTCGAGAAAATCTGTATCTATATAGCAAATTGAAAAAAAAAATGAAAAAAAAGTTACTTATATATAAGTTTTTGAATATATTACAAATTATAAGTAACAAACTTAGATTAAGTAAAAATAAGCAGATCTTTTGTGTTGCACTTAAATTTTAACCATAAGAACAGCTTTTATAAGAAAAACAAAATATTATCTGACCATCAACAAAAACATAAACCAGTGACTAGTGCTACGGGTAGGCGATTGATTAATAAATATTAAACTTTATATTAAGCATTTATACAATTTTAAGCTTTTTAAAAACACATTGTATGCATTCTTCTTGTCTTCTATGCTTAAGTTACACATTGTTTGCATTCTTCTTGTCTTTTATGCTTAAGTTACACATTGCATGCATTCTTCTTGTCTTTTATGCTTAAGTTACTATGTTACGATTATTTTGTCACAGATAATATTTAATCAGATGATTTACAATGTTCATGTCAATAAAATTGAATTAACTTGAAGGTTGCGTTAATAAACTTTATTTACTCCCTCGTTTCACTGCTCCGAAAATAAAATTTGTCTTAATAACATATCGTAGAAAAAAAACACAGTATAGGAATGTACGATCCCTACAAAGTCGCATGGCAAAGGGGGTTATGTAAATATATATAAGTATATATAAATTATACTCATTTCACTACAAATGGGTACAGCTTCAGATGGTGTATATGTGCCAATTTATACTGTAAAACATTCTTCAAGAACTGATGAAGAGACGTTTTAATAAGACCTCCCAGGAATAGCACAACGGCAGTTTAATGACAACAATAATATTTTAAAACACCAGTGTTGAAATTTTTGAACAACTAATTGTCATATTTCTTGTTTTTAGCAGCAGCTTTCGAACCTTTCTACTTTATCTGTTAAGCCCCGGTCACAACAGATCGTACGATTTTTTGTCGTGAAAGATCTATAAAATAGTTGTCGTGGCACTGTCGTGCAAAATGTCAAAAAAATATTTTGAGTGGTCACATCAGCTACGACATGTCTACGATGGTTCCACGATAGGTACAGTACAGAAATAAATAATTGTAGTTGTACTGTCGTGGGATTGTCGCAAGTGAGCCGTGCGACAATCGTACATAATCGTGAGTTGTTTGGTGCTATCTTTCAGATTTTCAAGTCATGGGATGCGCATGTTACTGTCGAACGACTGTCACACGACTGTCGCACAACTGTCGCACAACAGTTGTGGGTCACTCGCGCGTTTGAATTCCAAACTATTAGTTTATAAAGAAGGCCCCATTTATTGCGTGCCATTTGCCATTTGCTTTCAATATTGTTCAGTGTTATCATAAGTTAGGTCCAAATAAACGACGTTTTTCGTGTTAGTTTATATTATAATTGTTCAGCGAATTTAAACAAGGAT
Source organism: Mytilus edulis (assembly GCF_963676685.1). NCBI lineage: Eukaryota > Metazoa > Mollusca > Bivalvia > Mytilida > Mytilidae > Mytilus > Mytilus edulis. The sequence goes on along the minus strand of NC_092348.1, from coordinate 45,621,779 downwards.
GGACCTGAAAAGACAAATTAACAAACGAAAGGTGGTATCAGTAAACGTGGGTAATGTGGACCAGACGGAGGACCCCTACCACAAGCTGTAACGATTCGGAAACTGCTAGAGATAACCCCGTGGATAATTTCGTCACTATGACATCCGATGTCTCGTGTAAAGATAGTGCCACGCTCTTTGCACGTTAAGAAACCTTTCAGCAACTCTTTGAGGAATCCGTAGGTGGCCTGTTGCAAGACAAAATTTCTGTCCCTATCTAATATACACTCAGTTTCCAGTGGCAGTCCAATTTTCCCCAACCATCATCCCGGATGGCCTGTATCATTAGAAGACCTACCTATTGTATCTATTGTTAACTTAATGTTCTCGTCCTGAATATGCATGAAATACTTGCCACTGGGCGTTAAGCAACCAACAATCAATCAATCAGTCGTCACTGTAACGGGGGACGGAGAGGAGTATACGGACATTCCCGCTGAATTGTATTTTTCTAAATAAAATGAAAATATGTTGCACGACGAACGTAAAACTGTTGTACGACATACACTCAATGTTGTGCGAGCATCGTACGAAATTTGATAATATTGGGACAATCGTGCGACTGTATCACGAGTGTCTTGCGACAGTCGTGAGATTGTCGTATGACAGCCGTGCAACAATCGTACGATTGTTTTTATCAAAATAGTTTATTTTGGTACCCACGACAATGTGTTTATCGCATGACAGTCCCACGACTGTGGTAAGACACACTTACGACAGCCACAAGACAGTGACACGACAAAAAAACGTGAAGCAAAAAAGGTGCATGTTCAATTTTCGTCCCACGACACACGACAGTGCCACGATGCCGAAAATATCGTGCGACTGTCGTGCAACTGTCGTACGACGATCACAGATGACCCGCGATTTAACCAAATTTCAATTCGTGGCGCTGCATAGATGTGTCGTGGGTTCGTTGTGACCAGGGCTTTAGGAGCTGATTACACAACCTTCATCGAAAAATCACCATGATTCCTGAATTTTTCAAAATCTTTCCAGTAGCATCAGTCTGTTGTAGTACATATATCTATAAAATACGTCAGCATAATAAATGATAACTTTTAAGTGGAAAAACGTTTCGGAAGAGCGTTTGATTGATTCCTTATACTAAGTATACTTATAAAATCATAATACGATCAGATATCAGTATAGATCGAAACTAACTTTGATCAGTATCAGTAAAGTTCATCAGTACAAAATATTTATATGAAACCATACGTCTTCATGCACATAATTCATATACTAGAGAGGATAGTTCTCTCTAAAGGAGTATGGTCCTCCTCAAAATATTTATATGTGACCATACGTTTTCATGCAAATTATCCATAAACTAGAGAGTAGTCTTATTAAAGGAGTACAGTCCTCCTCGAAATATTTATATGTGACCGAACGTCTTCATGCAAGTTATCTATATACTAGAGAGTACAGTCCTCTTAATAAGGAGTACAGTTCTGCTTAAAAATTATATGTGAACCATGCGTCTTAATGCAAATTATTCATATACTAGAGAGTACAGTCCTCTCTTTTGGAGTGCAGTCCTCCTTTAAATATCTCAATAAGTAACCCTGTGTCTTCATGCAAATTATCCATATACTAGAGAGTACAGTCCCCTCTTTTGGAGTTCAGTCCTCCTTTAAATATCTCTATGAGTAACCATGTGTCTTCATGAGAATTATTCATATTCTAGAGAGTGCAGTCCTCTCTTTTGAAATGCAGTGCTCCTTTAAAAAGCTATAAGTAACCATGCGTCTACATGCAAATTATTCATATACTAGAGAGTGCATTCTTCTCTAAAGTAGTCCAATTCTACTTAAAACATTTATATGTAACTATCCTTCTTCATGCAAATTATTCATATACTAGAGAGTACAGTCCTCTCTAAAGGAGTACAATTCTCCTTAGAATATTTGTATTATTGACCATTCGTCATTAGGCAAGTTATTTATATACTGGTGAATACAATCCTCTAAAAAGGAGAACAGTTCTCCTTCAAATATTGATACATGACCAAGCGTCTTCATGCAAAATATCCATCTAAAACTAGAAAGTACAGTCCTTTATTAAGAATTAAAGTTCTCCTTAAAATATTTATATGTACATATGTAACCATACGTTTTCAAACAAATAATCCATATACCAGAGAGTAAAATACTCCTTTAAATGGCCATATCAGTACGTAACAATGTTTTCATAAAATAAATCATTATATTATAGCGTCAATTCTGAAAACTATTACCCCAAAGGAAGCACATTTCGGTACTTACAACTTACCTTTAGCTTAACAATAAATAAACAATATGGTTAGTAGTTTTGTTAATAAGATTAACTAGTGGTACAAACCAATTTAAATCAAAAGACAAATTTGACAAATGCACATGCAACAACGTCAGGTGTCCGATAAGGAAAAAATGTAAATTTCAAGTATTTGGTAACTGAATTAATTCTCCAAGAAACCCCTAAATTAGTGAATTAATCCGGATATATATACACACGATGTTACCTGCTGGTCAAATTTAAGCCTTCGTTTTTCTATATTTTTTTTAACATGATGTTTCTCTAAAATTAACCTAGATTTACTACTGCTTGACATAGCTGCAGATAACATAATGACACCGTGAGGGGGTTCTGATAATTCAAAAATACGTTTGTTTGTTTGTCGATGATTCTGTAAAACTGCATGGTCTATTGCTGATCTTATATTTTAAAAAATATAACTGTCTGTTGTAAGAATAAATTTGCTATTTTTCAATGTATCTTTCCAAAAATAAATGGACTTTTAAGTCTGATTTCAACCGAAACAATAGGTTTTGGTTTATTCTGTATCAACATGATCACTTAAAATAAGTAAAGTATAATCAACTTGCTCAATAATTGTCTCAAGGGTTTGGAAACGTCCATGTGGTATCTTGTCTTTTCTAAAGCTGTGCTGAAACGGGACAGTACTAGGCAATGTGTTCTGGCAAGCTGTTGAACGATGTTCTGGGATCGGCGTTGAATGGGTTGACGGAGGTTTGATCCTCGTCATCAACAATATCAGTGTCTATATACTCTCTACCCATCTACCAACCATGTGTGTCTGCTTTCTTTAAGGGGGTCCTATAGCTGTATGTAATGAAGTCAGCTTTAAGTTTTTCCTTTTTAATCATATATGATGGAGATGCATAGTTTTTCTACAGCGAAGAACATTTGTTGTGTTGAACTAAAGAATTGCACCAACAGCGTTGAACTCAGTAAATTCACCATACGTAGCTATAAAACCTGCTCATCTAGTATAAGGGTTACTGTTAGGATGAAAATGGCTTTCTGTATCTGACATATCCAAGATGGCGAATAGTATACCAAACTAAACTAGTCTTTATTATCTTGTAACGAACGTCGCATTGGTCAAACACAGCTCAAATCTGCCTAATATTCTGACTGTCAAAATCGTCCGTGCAGAAAGGAATCCAATGGGTAATACCCCATCTCATTTAAATATAGAAAGACCGTTATATACAAAACATAGGACCGTAAGGAAATGTATTAAAATGCATACATGACAAAAAACACTATTCTGTAATAAATTCATCCAGTTTATTGAATAAGACTTATCACATCATTTGTACATAAATGAGCAACATGCCGGATTCTTTTTGTAGTACAGGATCTGATTGTCCTTCCGGATCATCTGTGATTACCCCTGTGTTTGATGGTGTTCGTATTGCTTCATCTTTAGTTCTCCAAGTTGAATATTTATCAATCTAGTTTTTCTACTGTCGTTTTTTAGCGATGACATTTTCGATTTTGTTTTGTTTTGTTTTGTTTTAAGTTTTAATATCCCTTTGATGTCTTTTGCCTCTGATTTATAGGTTACAAAAACCACAATTATTCTTCCCCTTTACTACAATGCATTTTTTGGTAAAAGTCAAATTAAATTAAAAATTTGCACCGCTTCAAACATGAAATAAATGAAACTGCTTATAGATCATTATTATTGTAATAAAATGTGCTTCTAGAACAATCCATCAGTGCTTTTCCTTTTGAGAGCCCCATTAACATGCCAATGGTAGGATTTGAATCCCGTATAAATGACTAAGGCTCATTTGAGGGGTAGTCTGAGGGGCCCTGATCCCGAAATCCCGGGCTTAAAAAACATGAAATCCCGAGGTGCGTTTTTTAACGAAATTCATATCCCGACATCCCCAAATTAAAAAAAAAATATTCCCACATCCCGTAAAGATCTATCCCTTAATCCCGAGCTTAAAAACACCCAAAGCCCGACGTCCCGAATAAGTCCTGCCTCCCTCTTATCTCAACCCTACTTTCATTTTGGCCAAATCACTACTTTCACTTTCAACAATAAATTTGTATGCCCCATTTATGGGAATTATGTTTTCTAGTCTTTTCGTCCGTTCGTTTGTTCTTTCGTCCTTCTGTCCGGCTTTAGGTTAAAGTTTTCACTTTCAACAATAAATTTGTATGCCCCTTTTATGGGAATTATGTTTTCTAGTCTGTTCGTCCGTCCGTCTGTCCCGCTTTAGGTGAAAGTATTTGTCGAGGTATTTTCTGATGAAGTTGAAGTCTAACCAACTCGAATCTTAGGAAATATGTTCCCTATGAGATGATCTTTCTAATTTTAATGCCAAATATAGTAAATGATAGTGCCGATGTGGCATCCGTATACTATGGACAAATTCGTGTTTTCACATGTTTTATTTATTTCAATATATATGCAACTGGTATGACCCCTTAGATAGTAAATATTTCAGAAAAAAGTAGACAGAATACAGAGTCTCTGTATATTATAGTAGTATAATCGTAGTTTACAGGGGGATAAACGCGAAAACATAATTATCTCTAAGGATGTATAATAATTGTGGTTCTTGTGATCTAGAAACCATGATATGGAGAACGCTCTGATTGGCTTATTTATTTTGCTATAGCATACGATTGGTTGTTCTTGTGCATGTTTAAAACCGGAAGTCTGATCTATGACTAAAAGTCAGTCTGATAACGGAAACAATATCCGGACACATATTTTGTCGTTTTTCTCCCAAAATAACTTATAATTAATCTGAATAATCATAAGAATGGAAGACAAATGCGACTATGCATGTTACCTAAAGAACACAGAGACATGATGATTAATTTCTTGTGGAAGGAAGAGAAGCGACACACAAAATGAGGTCTTCTCGTTTAACAGTATAGATGTGTCCAATTTTCATATAAATTTGATTTTTTTGAAATAATGTCTTATAAAAAAGAATTAAAGAATTTGACATGCTGATAATTAATTAAGGTTAATATTTAAATTTCTGATTGTGTGAATTTAAGAACAACATTAAGAATTTTCACCATTTGCGAGTATGGGTTTGAAAAACAATCATGATAGACCGTCGAAAGGGGACGATAAATGGCTGATACGTGTTGAGAGAGCAATATCTCGTGCACGTAAAAGACACCCTTGTCAATTTCGTAAAAGAGCAGGCTAATATGCCAATACAAGGCAGCACAGGCACCAGAAAAAAACCCTAATTAGATGTAGAAAGATGTGGTATGAGTGCCAATGAGACAACTCTCCATCCAAGTAACAATTAGTAAAAGTGAACCATTATATGTCAACATACTTTCTTCAAAACGGAGCCTTCGCTCACACCGAACGGAAAGTTATAAAGGGCCCAACAAATAACTAGTGTAAAACCATTCAAACGAGAAAACCAACGATCTCATCTATAAAACAAACGAGACATGAACTTATTGCTAGGAACTATATCCTTTTGGAAGTGGATTGCATTATTTTATGCGTTTAATGACAATAGATCAATCTATGATGTTCCTTTCATTCCAGTTCTTATAACAAAAATCAATTGAGTAGGTATTAGTGTAATAATATTTGAGTGTTAATACCACGATTATGTGGTCATCCCTTTTAGTTTTCTGAATTGTGACCCGATAAGTTAATGCGTTTATAATCATAGGCATCATTGTTATCCCTATTTGTTAAACCTCCTGAAATTACAATTATCGATAAAAGATATTTACTAAAGAATGCTATTACAACTGTCATCACTCAAACCATTTGAAATACCTAATGGGATGTTATTGACATATGCACACTATTCAGAGAAAGGCAGCACATATTGTTTTTATTTTTTCGACATTTCTTTTCATTCTTTTTCAATGTTTTTAAACTTCGTTACTTATTTTTAACCTTATTGACGTTTATTTTATTTTATTTTAAGTCTTTTCTAGACGAAACGCGAATCTGGCGTATACAACTTTTTATCCTGTAATCTATGGAAAACTTAATTTATATATTGTAACAACCTGTATCATTATATTGCAGACCTCATGTGTTGCGTTTCATTTCTCATTCAGTATACACACAAAAGTGTGATTGTTTTTTAACTGATGTTTGATTTAGAATTCAACAATTTCTATGGTTTGTTAATAAGCAAACTATCTTCAAAGTCAAATCAACAAACTTTATAACGACTACGACAGTAATTGAACGTTATAAAATCGCTACACAAAGAGGCAGAGCTGTGAAAGGTGTTAAAAATGGATTTTGTAAAAAATGTTTTTATTGTATTTTACATTGCACAATTTAAATCCATGATCTATTGTCAAAAATTTGATAATATTTCCGAGCTGAAGAGACAACTGCAAAAGGTTGAACCCGATCTTCATCCAAGATTAAATCAAAACGAAATTGTTAATGTTTCAATATTTGCGTTTCTTACTTCAATACTGGACTATGATGAAGTTTCAGGGACACTACAAGTTGTAACATCTTTCATGCTGACGTGGGTGGACGAAATCAGACAATGGAATAGCTCTGAATATGGGAATGTCACTTCAGTAAATTTACCGATAACGAGTACGTGGATTCCAAAAATTAGCGTTGCTAATACGGTTCGTCATAATAGTATATTTATATATCATAATGAAATAGAAATAAGGAAATCTTACGTGAGCTATTATTCAGGCGGTATCGCAGTTTTCCAAGTAAGTGGTGTACAGGAGCTTTCCTGTTCGTCTAATGTAAAATATTTCCCTCTTGATTCACATGCATGTTCAATTCAACTAGGTACAACACAAGTATTCGATTACACTATTCTTAAACCGGTAATGAAAACGATTGATTTGACATACGGCGTATTAAACCCAAAATGGAGCATAACAGAAAATTTTGTGGAAAGCGATGTAAACGAGTATACTTCAAAAGTTAGCTTCAACATAACATTAGCAAGAAATCCGAGTTTTTTATTTTTGAACTTAGTTGTTCCTATTGTTCTCCTTAGTTTTGCTAATTTACTGGTGTTTTGTATTCCTGTTGAGTCTGGTGAACGTGGTTCATTGGCGTTTACTATTCTACTCACCTTCGTTGTTTTCATAACTCTGGTTACGGACATACTTCCAGCATGCAAACCAATTTCATATTTCAATATCTTTCTTGAAGTTCAACTTTTTTGCAGTGTTTTAATAACATTTTGCGCAGTTTGGAGCATCACCTTGCATCACAAGTTCGCTGAAAATGATGAACAAGAAATATTTCCAAATTTGTTACTGCAAATGAGTTGTGCGTATCGTAATTCATGTTCTAAACATCATCGAAAAGACAAGAAAACCCAAGTTGTGCCTTCAAAAAGGGTCATAAATGTAGCAGAAAAATGCAATAAAACATGTGTAAACGAAAACGTTCATTTGCAAAAGGACCCGGTCCTGCATGAAGATATTAAGAGTGTCAATAACTGTACGAAGGACAACCATCAATACTGTTTACAATATATTGATTTAATTTGTTTAAGACTTTTCCTTTTTGTTCTGTGTATACAATTGATTGTTTATTGTATTATTTTCTCATATAAACCTTGAAAAAAAATATTATCTCACAAAACGATAAATGTTTTACATCATCAGATATTCAGCTAAATTGTCATAGATATACCTTTAAACTACTTTTTTCCTGATTTAAAAAATAAAAAAAAAGAATATCTCGAAAAATATAATAAAAGTAAATTTCATTAAAATGAAACATTGGATCAAATTGGAAAATACAAACATACTTATATAAAAGTGAATACGAAAGTATACGTAATTTCACCAATCATAGATTACAAATTGATATTAAAGTACTGATTAAAAAAGTTAGAAACCTGAAAATGTCAAGAGATATTAGTTTATGTCAGTTCTGCAATCCGATGAAAATTAGAAAGATTTCACTTGATTTGTTCCAGATCCTCAACTATTAGGACAGTTTTTTTTTATATTGAAAACTAATTTTAGGTCATACAAAATGACATGAAAGGTTGATCAATAATGTTCACTGACAATCAACCAAAACGAATGAAGAAAAGGGGACTGTTTTTTTTAATTTAACTTATAGCATTAATTACATGCATTATTCATGTTTATGATTGAAGCTTGTTTGATTACATTTTATGCATTTGTCTTTCCTTTTATACACATTTACTTTACAAGGTTATGTTAATTTTTATCACATATCACAGCTGTTCTGTTGATTTAATTCTCAGTAAAATCAAACTAATATGGAAATTGCATCAATTCTCTTAAACAAAATACAGGACAAAAGACTTTTGCTGTAGTAGATTTATTCAGTTTGGTGGCGTTCGTGTTGATCACTTTAATTTTAAGTTTCTATACTGTTGTTTTTTTTTTTGTCTTTGCATCGTTTATTGTTTTTTTGTCATGGCATTGCCAGTCTATTTTGACTTCTGATTTTGGATTTCCATTGAGTGTTTTACCCCTGTTTTACATATTATAAAACTCCGAAATCATACCCTTATGAGATCGTATTATGTTTTGTTTTTTCCCTTTCAAATGTCGTTTGTAAATTATCGTTTTATTAACTGATAAAAATGTTGGTTAACAACTTTAATAACTTTTTTTTAAATTTGTATCTCTTTACTTCGGTCATTGAAATGAAAAGTTCATCATACAACTGTTTGCATATGAGATCACTCTCAATTTTTCATATGAATCATTTTGCAGTTTTTCATAATCATTCATCGCATACGAGTTTTTTTGTGAATTTATTTAGTACCGGTTAACTACGAATTGAAACCTCAATCGAATTGACATTTTGCTATAGGTTTGTACGCAGACATTATTAAAACCAAATCAAATAATTCGTAATGAAAATTGATGAAATTGTTCGATGATATCAATGATAATAAATATTGCATTCGTTTCTTTTGTTTTTATTCAACATGTAGATGTAAGAAGTCTTTATTCCATTACTTACAACAATCTGATATAATATTTGTGTAAGTAGTATTAATGAAGTGCTGCTTAAAGTATATTCTCAAAATTAAATTTACCATTGGCAATCTTTTATCGTAACATTTACGGAATCTAATTTTCACAATACAATCAATAAGATGTTTTATACGTAAATAGGTAGTCTTGTTTATAAAATAAAACTCTCAATTTAATTTATTGAAGAATGCTATCCCTATTATCATCACTTGAACCATCTTAATTACTTAATGGTTTTGTATTGACATAATCATACTATCTATTGATAGGCAACAAATAATTCGAGTTTGCTAGGATTTTATGGAACCTTTGAACAGATTAAAAATAAAGTATTTTAGTTGGAATGAATAAAGAATTCTTCACAATGAATGGCATGTAAAATATTAAACAAGACATATAATAGATAGAAATAATCCGTTATTACATTTTACATTTTTGAATTCAAAAGTCCACATGTCCATTAACAATTTGTAGAATGCGGTTGTGGAAAATACAAATCTGATTGGATGTGCTGTGTTAGTTTGGTTGTAGGTGAAAATGTCAATAATTGCGGTACAGCAGTCACCACTACATTATAATCTAAATCACTATAGAAATAAACAAATATGTCAACAAAGAAAAACAACAATGCATAAAGACAAAGCTTTTGAGCAAAAAAGAAAGACAAGAATACAAAAAGCACAATAACACAATGACTGGATGTACAAGGACCGAGCCACGTCTGATAGATATAAACAGTAAACACAATAATTTCCAGACAAATAAAAGAACACTATAACACGTTAACATGATGATAAACAAGGTCGGCACTCAGAATCTATACTACAAGACCATCATGTATTATTTGTAAAATGATACAGAATATTTATCAACGATGTATTGGTTTACTCCGATGAACCTTTACAAAGAACATAACTTCATGACATAAACCTGTTCATCAACTTTTTGCTCCGACACTGGTGACGTTTTAAAAAGTCTGAGTAGAGCTGCACGCTCTTGAATACAGAATGAGTTGTGAAATAAATATTCAATATGCTGGTGAAATTGGTATATTGCGAATAAGATGTGTGGAATTGGTAATTTCAAAATTAAAATCGTTTCGTTTGTCATGTACTCTTGTACTTCGATGACCGCTAATGTCAAATTCTAGGTTTAAGTCTAAAAACCGAGACACAGGAAGTCATGTGTGTTGTTTCTTTAATATTGTAGATCTGGTGGGTGTATATTGATGGAACCCAGTCAGAAAAGTTTCGATTGTTAATAGACAGAACATTAGCTATATCATGAATGTATCTGAATGTGAAATTAAATCTGGCTTCTTTAATCTTCTTTTTTTTAGCAAGAGTCTGAAGACACTCTGAATCATTCGAAAATAAGATGATTTCGGCTAGGAGAGGCGCACAGTTTGTTCGTATAGAAATCCGACAATTTGTTGAAAAAGTCTACCTCCATGTTTAACAAGCATATTGTCAATAAGAATCTTCTGCATACTCATAACTTGTTTCTCTGTGTAGGATGTTTACCTTTTTGTTCCAAAGAACATGCCGTACGGTATCCCCCCCAACAAAATTTATAGCGTATTCTACCATTTTTTGTTGATTTTTTTCGACGATTTGTCAATTTCACATGGGGAATGGTGGTATACAGGATTGAACAAAATCTGAAGTAGAACCATTTTTCATCATGTTGTACATTAGTATAGGTAAAGACGAAAAAGTACTATTTGATAGATGTATCAATGATATGAATTGCTGCCCACATCAAATTATCTTCAATTAAATTATAGATTTTTTTTTAAATAGTCGAGTACACCTTTTACATTTGGGTGTGTTGGATTCTTTGTTAAATGTTAAAAACTTGTAAAAACAATAAAAAGGCAACCTTCTCGCTTCGGAATTCATAATTTTAATATTTTCATGCTAAATTTTGTCTCGGAAGTTTTTTAAATTCAATATTGGAGAAGAGCTAAAATATGAGTAACTGAAATGACCAGAAATGATGGGTGTATTTGATTACAAGTTTTTAACTTACGTATTTCATTATAATACGTGTGTCAGTAAAATCGTTCAAAGTTTAATGACAAAATATTTAAAGATTAAAAAAAAAATTGGGGTTGATTTTCAATTAAAGTATATTCCAGCAAACAATACGGGTTTAAAGAGCAAAACATTCATGCAGTGTATGCTCCCGTCCTTCATGCTTCAATGCAATATGACGAAATGCGTTGAGTTAGGTCGGTTATGTCGAGTAAAGTAATTTTATTGGAAATCTCTATTAAGTCATGTATATTTGTAAAAGGTTTACATATCTAATTAGTGATTTTCCAAACGCCCCAACAATATTGACGGTGAGTTTAACATGTTTAAAAAAGGCTTTTCTGATATTTTACAAAAGCAGTGAAACAAATAAAACGGCTACTGATTTTATAATTTGCTACACATTTCAAAGATTTTACAAAATCCCTGCTTTCCCAAATAAAATGTATAAATATTTATGCTCGGTATGACCGTAAGTTACACTTAATTGTCATGTTATAAACATTTACGTCTTCATAACGAAATATATTTTGTAGATGTATCAAATAACTGTAAGAAAGATTGAATTCTTAAACTGACTTGACAGTTTGTTGTAATTCGGTTGGATACACATGATATACATTCACATATTCATTTATAACTACAAAGACAATTATCGTTGGTATGTTTACATTTTAGGTTATAGCTTTATTGAAATTAGAATGTTCAGTTAGTCTTATATAGTTATGCCGTTAATGCTTTTACAATTGTGGAATGCATTATTCACTAATTTTAAAAAGTAACTGAACCTTCTTTCTTGTATACTTTTATTTAAATTATTGTTTAGAAAAAATAAAAATTATAAAGTCCAACTATATTTCATTATTCATCGAATACACAGTTCAAACTATTACAGTTTCGAAGCTGAGCTCTTCTTCGTCGGAACTTTTCCTCCAGTGCCCATGTATAAAGTTGGTGTCCAGTCAGGGTTTGTGATCGCTTCTCTGTCTATATTAAACTGTGAAATATCATACTTGGTTTTGCCATCTATTGCCATTTCACTGAGTATTTTTCCTAAAAGACTGGCAAATCTGAAAAAAAAATATATCAAATAATATGAAGTGTACACTTTCCATAGATTTCGTCCATATCACGTAGGCAATTAAATAAACGAAAGACAAATGGCACACAAATTATAAAAACATATTGGACAGTACAGTAACAACATCAATCATCAACTATTGACTTCCTTCAAAAAAAGCTACATGTATAAACATACAACAACAAAACAATAACGAAAATCACGGATGATTCAGATGAACTGGCACTAGCGCAACATGTTATACTAGTAAGATTTTGTTTTATTTTCATGTGTGCATAAACCTCACCCTATTTGAGGATATGTAGTAAGAGTAATAGAAAAATTCTAAAAAAACAAAATCACAGTTCGTTGGTGACCTTCTGCTGTTGTCTTCTCTATGGTCGGGTTGTTGTCTCTTAGACACATTTCCCATTTCCATTCGCAATTTTATACATAATTATATTACAAGGATGATATGTTTAGTTTTCACTATTATGGTGTTTACTGTTGTTCTTTCCTACAGTTTTGTGGTATTTCTGCTATTTAGTAAATACAAATTTTTCTATAGTCTTTCTTCAATTTATTAGTTGATTATTGTATGCTGACGGCTTATAGATCAATCATCATGGGAGACCATCATGCGACTTTGTGGGGCTTGTTTCATTTATCTCTCGTCATATTCTTGATATTAATATTACTTCGCAGTATCTTTTTCTTTAATTCGCTATGTGATGTTATTATGACGAAAAATAATGAATAATTATTTTTTTTGCATAAATGGCCCTATTTTCTTACTTATTCTAATATTCTACATAATCACATAGTATACCACGTACTTAAACGCATGACCAGCTCCACAGCAGACGATCACATTATCCCATCCATTCTTAGAACAATCATCCACAACAAAATGACGGTCCGGTGTCATTGTGTAGAGACATGTCTTAGTGTACATTATAGGTCCTAGGGACTAAAAATAATTATTCATTTGCAAACAGGAGACAAAAAATAAAATACACATTAAATATAAATATATTCTTATTTCGAGTCTTAAATATACATGATTGAATGTACTTATTCGTGTTATTATACAACAAGTCATGTACAATGTGTAATACGATTTTTTTTTAGAACATATTGTGCGATAGCTATTTCAAATGTCTAATCTTTTGATTAACAATAAGTGTTGGTTGTTTTTCTGTATTTTTTTTCTTCTGTCGTTTTTCTGCTGTTTTCTTTTCTTTTCTAATGGCCTTATCAGATTTGTCTTTACTGTCATTTTGGTCTCTTGTGGTGAGTGGTCTTATTGACAATCTTACGACATCTTCTTTTTTTTATAGTATCATTTTTTTACATTCGATAAAAGGATAGAAATCATGTGTTTGACGGTTTGTCTGATAGATAAACAATATTACCCTTGGTATTGTTCTCTCCAGATGTTTTATACAGGCTTGTTCTCTTGTCTTGTCTGGTTCATAATTCCGTGTGTCAACGGAAACAACTGGACCACCAGCGTCTATTCCAATTTTGCTACCTGAATTACCATGCATTCTAATGCAACAACGTTTGTAACGTTCATTTTGATTGGATAACGTCACTTTCTTACATGGCATCAATTGACAATTGATGCTATGGGACGTACGCGCAAGCGCAGACGGCATATGACAGATTTTAAATACATGTTTTAACGTTGTTTTATGTCAGTTTCATTAGAATGGAGATAACAATATTATATGTTAAGCTCCGACGGCATCAATTTGGGATTTGATGGTCGCAAATACCCGTTTACTGTCTCCGCTAACGCGTCGCCAGTAAACTTAATTTGCGACCATCAAATCCCCAATTGATGCCGTCGGAGCTTAAAATACAATACAGTTATCTCCTAATTGGCATCCCATAAAAGTCGTATTTAGCTGAGTGATAAATCCATATCGGGTACCTTAAAATAAATGAGAAATAAAGGATGAACGGATATAAATGGCACGGATTGTGCCCAAGTTAAGATACACAGAACATAAATTGGGAGCAAAATTTTAAAGATATCAAACAAAAGGATAAATTTCACATGTATGCAATTTTTTTGTGAGTAAAGTATTCAGCAATTGTTGTTTAATCTACAATAAGAACTCAACTAACGCATATACTTTATAATGTTAATTCGTACTGGTTACATGTACCTCGTATACTACATGGACTACGCTCTGAAATCATACGGATACAGTATAACCAGTCCACATAAATACCAATAGATTGCAGTGCGATCTCGGGATATTAAATGTTCTCTTATATTCAAAATTGATTATAATTTCAACCTACTTTGCCTTTGTAAAATCTTTTACGTTTGGTGTAGCAAAATATGTGACTTGTTCTTGCGTAACATAAACTGGTATATGGACACCAATAGATCCAAGAACATGGTTTATCCAAGCACCAGCAGTAACTATTAGACGACGACACTGAAATACTCCTTTTGGGGTATGTACCTGGAAAGGATAAGTGATATATTTGACAAATGATCTAATCCAATGCGAATTACACAACACAAGACGACTTGCTTTATTTCTATTTGTTTTTCTTTAATCAAATATTATAAGATAAAAATGTACACCATGACTATGTAAAGTAGAAACTTACATGTATCTTTACACATTTGCCCTATATTTATATGTTTAAGGGGGCTCGCGGGACTAAATCATTTTTTTCTCCCCTAATATAAGATTTCGCTATATTTTTTTTATAATTGAACTCTATCATATCCTTAATAGAAGAATGAAATAAAAAAAAATGGGGTCGCCGTTCATTTCAGCTCACAATCTGCCACCGAAAGAAGCATACATTTTTGTTAATGTCCTTTTTTTTCCCTGTTGAACTAATAGGAGAAATAGAGCTAATATCGAAACAAACAAAAAAAGAACTAAATTACAGAAATCGCTTAAATTTTACAAATATTTAGTTTATGTACAGCTTATTTGAAAACAATAATAAAAAGTATAGGTCACCGATGAGTTAAAAAAGCTATTTCAATTTTAAAGCCAAAAAATGCCATTTTTGCACCAAAGGAAGATAATTTAGAGCTTTTTTTAATGATATAAACATTTTAAAAGTCATCCGGGCCAAACCGAATCGATTTTTCTGGTTGAATTTTGTACCATGTCATAAAGTTATATCTAATAGTGTAATAAATCAAATTTATAATGCAAGTAAAAACAAATGTTTAATTTTTGGCCGAAATTTTTGTATCCGCGAGCCTCCTTAAATTGTCAAATATATGTCATCAATATGATTTTCGTTTCCTTCTTAAACAAAATGTCCGTTAATAAAATATAAATTACTAATGACTATTAAAAATTATTTTTACAAACAAGTATGTTTTTTGATACATTGAAACATTTTCTGTAAAGTAAACATCTATTTTAGGTTTTCAATTCCGCTTCTTATATTTTAAACGGACTTAAACTGAGTTTAATTGTTATTACTGTTGCCTTTATTTAAACTGAGTTGCACCTAAAATGGAATAAAGACACTTCTCTTATACATGTATATAGTAAAGACGCTGAGACTTATTGGACCAATTAGATTTTGAAACAAAAATAATTAGTTGGTTCTCCTACCAAATTGTATGATTCAGTAGATTAACGTTATCTTATTGATGCTGCATTAACGCAAATATCTCAATAATACAGTTACTTGATCAGAAGGAAAAAACATTAGCAACCCCGCCCCCTAAAAACAATAACATTTAATTATATTTTTTATTAAGACAACTCGCTTACTGCAAATGTTATCATCATCAACATACCAGTACTCTTCCATTAGGCAACTTTTCAATTTTCTGGACAGGACAGTGTTCTAAAACTGTAGCTCCATTGGCTCTAGCAAGTTGAATATGAACAGAGTTTGCAAGAGCTGCATCTACGAGTCCAGCTATTGGTTGATAAATTGTATCGTATGTGTCATCTATTTCAAACTGTGGAAATTTAGCTCTGAGCTGGCTTCCCGTTAGTCTTTCAAAACTGACAAAATAAAGATTAAAATAATATGCTTTAAAAAATCTCATCATTTAGCACTTTTTTTTGTCTCAGACACTTGGTTATTTGATTGTATTTGTTACTTTGAGTTTAACACCACTTTCAGGACTATTGTGTTATTTCTTTGCGTTGGTCGTCAGTTTATTTTGGTGGAGGAAGCTTGTCCGAACCACCGACCTTCAGTGGAACACTGATAATCCTAACCTATTGATATTAGAATCAAGCAAAATTGCGACCCGCAGGATTCGAACTCACTAACTCAGTGCGCACAGTCCAGAGATACAGTAATGCATTACTTAAACTCGGCCATCCAGCCTTCGGGAAAATAAATACATGTATTGGGTAGTGTCTTTGCACAGAGGTTCTTAGTCTTCTTTTATATGATTATAACAACGAACATGTTTATGTAACTAAGGTATCAAAAGTAAGATAAAGGTTCGATACTCTCTCCACTTGCGCACACTTGAATTATTTGCATATCTAGAAAAAAAAATTATATTAAACAATTACTTGTAACGTTAAAAATACCTGATATTATTTTCGGTCATTGCTTTAGCATAAGCGTCGATGACGTGAGACATTTCGTCTTTTCTGGTAAATTGCACTCCTCCTGTGTTATACACTAACTGTAGACCGGATTCCTTCTCTACTGCTTCCCATCTTTGTAAATTAAAAGCAAGTAGATAAATGAAATGAGAAAAGATTGACACCCCCCCCCCCCCAAAAAAAAAAGAAATACAAAAAAAGTACGTGGTTTTCTTCTATACATATCGCTTCCTGGAATTAATGGTCCAGAGTTTAAACCGTGTTGTTGAGTGAACATTTTCTATTACATTGACATTATATACGAGCGTCTTGATAGGGGTTTAAGAAAAGAGGATAACGGATCTTTACTACAGAGAGCTGGGCCAAAAGATATACAATAGAGAAAACAAAAGAATAGTGCAGAGGCTAAAAGAGAGAGATAATATTCGGGGGAAAGGGGTAGAGTAAGAGACCATAACAATTGAGAAATTCTTACCTAACGATAACTAAAAAATTTAAAAAATCCATGATACATATATAAAAACACATGTTACTCCTATAAAAAAAAATATAACCCGATGGAACAACAACTACGTACTAGTATTCTAAACTTAAAAAAAAAAAAAAAAAAAAAAGAATAGAACAAGTAAGGACCCAGTCCAGGCCCGCTTATGATTCATCAAACAAACCGATGTGTATCAATATATATTAAAAAGAAATAGAATGTACTCCATTTCCCTTTTTGACAGCTTAGGGAACGACCATTTCAATTCCAGGGGTGAAAAGGGGATAATGTTTATTTTCCAATTCTGATCAAGCAAATGACAAAAAAAATATAAAAAATATTATGATTACAATTCCCCCCCCACCCCCCCCCCCCCCCCCGTACATTTTACTGTAAAAAAATAGTCTAAATAATCGCGTCAAGAAACTAAATAAATGTGTAACTAAGAATCCCCCTCCCGCCCCTCTCTCTTTAAAGTTAAACGGTTGCTCTATTACTCATAATAACATGCATGTTTATTTTGCGCATACCAATTATATGTTATAAAGTACTTACGCTGTGTAGGTATCTGGTGTAAGTTTAGTATATCTGTTATCGTGGTAAGCTAATCGTCTGTAAGTAAAGATAAAAAAAAATTGCATTGCGCATCATTGTTGCAAACTATACATATTAATGATTAATAGAATTTAGTTTTTACGCACCACATGTATAAAGGGTTTTGATCTACTTTTCAAACGTATACTTAAGATCTAAGACACTCACAAATCAAACTATGTGACAACTACACTCTGTGCAATATTAGTTCAAGATTGATGTCATTAACAATGTCAGAGTTCTTATCTAATATGATGAAATTTTCAATAATTTTCCTTTTCGTTTTAACGCAATTCAAATGCCTATTAAAACAGTTATCCGTTGAATATTAGTTTTAATATAAAGTGTGTGCTTACAATATTTCCTATGGCACAAAAAAAAATACCAAAGAACGAATAACTAAAGCATTCAATCAAATGAAAAACGCGTGAAGTTGCTGTTTGTCATACTTAGTTTTAGCTTTAATCAGCTCGTAAAATTCCCCTTTTTTCTTTTCTCATTTTGTCTTCCTGACCGTTTATGGTTAAATATACGGAATGAAGTTTGCCTATAGTTGATGGCCGTACTAAGACCTATGGTGACTTATATTTACATCTTTCGGTCTCTGGTAATATATGTGTCTCATTGACAATCATACCATATCTCCTTATATGTATAAAGAAAACCTTCACAATAGTATATTTACATGATCCTTGAGTGATCCTGTGAACCTCCATTATGGTGTCCAAGTTCAAATTGTTCGAGACCGAGAACATCTGTTAAAACCATGCAATAGTTATAAATTTGGTGACTATTTTGAACGAATTTATCCCATCGAACTAGAGATAAAGGATACTACAGATACAGCTAAGTCTGCGTCACGTTTACTTACATATAGAAATTGACAATGAGGGTTGGTTGAAAACAAAACTTCACTACAAAAGAGATGATTTCAGCTTCCCAATTGTGAACTTTCCATTTCTATGTAGCAACATTCCAGCAGCGCCTGCATACGGAGTATATATCTCCTAATTGATACGATATTCCCGGGCTTGTATTTCCTATCATGATTTCCTTAATAGAGGATTGCTACTCACAAGGAAGCTTATAAAACAAGACATGCAAGAGTTCCAAATGGTGAAGTTGAAATCATTCCTTCGTAAATTGTACGGACGCCATGGAATGACTGTTGTCGGATATGTTCCTTATGTCGAAACTACAATACCCTTCCCTTTTCACGAATGTGACCTACCGAACTAGACTGTTTACCGGATTTGTAATCACATAAACAACATGACTGGTGCAACATGTGGAGGGATCTACTTACCCTTCTGGAGCACCTGATATATCCCCAAGTTTTTGGTGGGGTTCGTGTTGCTTAGTGAATAGTTTTCTATGTTGTGTCTTCTGTACTATTATTTGTCTGTTTCTTTTTTTTATTTCTAGCAATGGCGTTGTTAGTTTATTATCCATCTATGAGTCTGACTCTCCCTCTGGTATCTTTCGTCCCTCTTTTATAAAAGTAATTAATAATCCCATGTCTTTGTACAGTGTGAGTAACAACGCTGGTCCATGTTCGCTTCTAATTACATTTGCTGGTGTGTCTAGTATATGTAACCTATGCGAGTGCCGGATGCAAGAGGATGATGAGGACGTATTCCCCTCTGTATCGCCAAAATAAATTTCACTTATAGGGTCTTTGTATCGGAAATAAACACATTTGTTCTAAAACAAGTTGTTGGCATGACATGGGTCATGTTCTTCTCCTATATTTAATGATTGTATAACACTAAACCCCAAACGGGAGGGATTGTGCTTGCTATTCATATGATGAAGACATACATTTTGTAATCTTTCAATCAGTTAAATTGATGTATGGAGCTAGCATGTCAATACACAGCAATCGGTTTAGTGTAAACACGTCATTAACAGTCAGAGAAACCCATGATATTGTACAAGGCCAATATACAGGTATCGACAGATTGTAGAACCATGCCTGTGCATATGTATATACAAATCATATTTGATGTTGACATGCATGTTTTTGGGCTTTAAACATATTGGCCCTAATGGATATTACACCGTAGTAGAGTAACATAGTTTTACTGGAGACAAAAAGAAATATATTTACTATAATAGGGGTTTACACGGTTCATACAAATATCTATGCATTGCAAGGGATAAGATATCTTTGTTGTGTTTTAAATTGCTGTCTTTCTCGAATTCGTGGTGCAAAAAAACCTTAGGCGAATGTTAAAAATCTGAAATGGATTTATTCGTAAAACACTATAAGTTTTATCCGTCTAAAGTGAATTGCTTGGTTTGCCTTTATCAGAATCGCTCTAATAACAAAAATGAAAGCCAAGAATGTACAAGTAC
Source organism: Mytilus edulis (assembly GCF_963676685.1). Taxonomy (NCBI): domain Eukaryota; kingdom Metazoa; phylum Mollusca; class Bivalvia; order Mytilida; family Mytilidae; genus Mytilus; species Mytilus edulis. The sequence continues at coordinate 45,601,373 of NC_092348.1, read as the reverse complement.
CAAAACACGCGATGGAGTTCATCTGAGGTAAACTTTTCCTGAGGGAGTAAGAACTTTGCTCGCCATGTGCATAGTGCAACAAAATGCATTCATATTAAAGGAAGAGACCAACTTTGCAATACTACTGTCACAATAGATAATATGTTAAATGTCATTAAGTTCGCCCGACGCGACGGGTTTTTCATTTTTACTGTCAGTCACAAAATAAGAGCATGTTTGACACAGTAGAAATGTATCCTTGCATCAAAATATATACACGAATATCTCACAAACAGTGTAGTTACAAAGGTTCGTTTTAAATGTGACAAGCTTAACAGTTCTCGTTAACGTCAATTTTCAACACAATTAGTGTTTGCATATTCTATGCGATAAGAAGATGTGTACAGCCCGAACATGTCAAATTGCCGACTGGATAAGTCCAAGGAGCATTATATTTGTTATGCCTAGTCAAGCCTTGAGGTTCCTATATGGAAGGTATATGATGGCTAGATCGATTTATTCGTTACATGCAATTATGTGACATTCACCATTACAAGTTTGTCATACACATAGTGTGATATCCATGTATATACTTAATATAAAAAAGAAAATGTGATATGAATGCCAATGAGACAACTATCCACAAGAGACCAAAATGACACAGAAATTAACAACTATAGGTCACTGTACGGCTTCAACAATGAGCCATCCCATACCGCATAGTATGCTATAAAAGGGCCCGAAATGATAATGTTAAACAATTCAAACGAGAAAACTAACGGCTTTATTTATATAAAAAATGAACGAAAAACAAATATGCTACACATAAACAAACGAAAAACACTGAATTACATGCTCCTGACTTGGGTCAGGCACATACATACATAATGTGGCGGGGTTAAACATGTTAGCGGGATCCCAACCCACCCCTAACCGGGGACAGTGGTATAACAGTACAACATGAGAACGAACTATACAAATCAGTTGAAAAAGGCTTGACTCATCAGATGGATAAAAATACAAGTGAACGTGGCTGGGTACTTGTAAAATACCAACAACAAAAAGACATAAGGAACATATCTGAGAGTACTCACAGTTAACAGCTAGTTCAAAGCCACTAACAACTTATAAAAAAAATCATGCATCTTAGACTAAATTATCAATCCTTACACTTCCAACTTCCAATGGATTTAGTGTAAAGACGTCATAGACAGTCAGAGAAAAACATGACCTTGTGCAATGCCAAGATAATGAATGTTTATAAGTGTCTATATAAGATGCTTAAAGAACTTTTTTGCTACATGTTTACATACTGATATAAACTTTTGATTTATATGTTTAATGCATGCCTTGATATGTATGTTTTGTTTTATTGTTGCTCCGTCGGTTTTATACGGAAGCCGATAAGGGCCATTAAATTTTTTTTATGTCGTACTTACGACATATCATCTCGTAATAACGACATCACTATGTCGTAATTTCGACATAACATGTCGTTATTACGACATCGCTATGTCGTGATTGCAAATAACATGTCGTAATTACGACATCACTATGTTGTAGTAACGACATCGATCGCTATATATATATCAAAGAATATGTATCATGATTGCAAAGAGACTAAATGTCACATAAAATCAAATTAACAGCTAAAGGTCATCATAATGCCGTCAATAATTAGAAAAGCCCCAGCATAGTCAGCTATAAAAGAGGGATGCAAGATATAAGAGGAAGAGTCCCCGAAATGACAGATGTTTAACAATTCAATTCAAACGAGAAAAATATCGGTTTAAATAATTAAAAGACCGAAAAACAAATATGTAACACAGCAACAAACGACAACCACCGAATAATAGACTTCTGACCTCTATGTGAAAATAACAACAACATTATAGTTTAACTTTTCACTTTTTGAAGAGATAGGGAATTCAAAATGGTCGTCAATAAATGCAAAGTTTGTAACAAAAACAAATTGATCTTCTTTTTTTTTTTTTAGAGAATAATGAACACTATAAGCAATTTAGCTTAATTAAAGTTATTTACTTGCACCTCAAGGCTTGCACATCAGAGAAATTTATTTTATAATCAAGTCAAATGAGACCTAGTTGAATAGGGGAGCAATACAAGCTCCTTGGAGCCTCTAATTATGTTTGGCATGTACAGAATTTTGTAAATAATGAAGTCCTCCATTTCCATTGCAGGTTCTGAATAAGACGAATTTTAAGCTTTTCCCAATGAATACTAATATGTTAAGCTTTGGACTCATAGTGCTCAGAACCACGGACCTCTGTACCTTTATTTGTACACAATTGAATCTTAATGTACTACTGAGACTTGATTCAAATTATAACTGCATTGCTATTGTTGGTTCTTAATGAGATTCTTCAAGCGTCCTCCCCATTGAAGCCTTATTAAAACTTTGAACCCCAAGTTCTTTTAACCACTGTTCCTCGGGACAAATATACCTACACACTTAGGGGGAAGATTTAGATCCCGCTAACATATTCAATCCCGCGACATTCTTTATGTATGTGTCTTTCCTAAGTCGTTAATTCAGTTGTTGTCTTTTGTTGATGTGTTACATATTTGTTAATTGTTTATTTTTGTACATAAAATAGGCCGTTAGTTTTTCTCGTTTGAATTGTGTTTCAATTGTCATTTCGGGGCCTTTTATAGCTGATTATGCGGTATCGGCTGTGATCATTGTTGAAGGCCGTATGGTGACCTATAATTGTCAATGTCTGTGTCATTTGGTTTCTTTTTGAGAGATGTCTCGATGGAAATCATACCACATCTTCTTTTTTTTTTTGTATTTACTCCTCATTATATAAGGATCATCCATTCTCTAAGGTTGGTTCAATGTGGCCTGATAGTTCTTATTTAAAGAAGATTTTCAAAGCTTTTTCCATTGGAGCCTGTGGTAAACTTTGGACCCCTAATACTTGAGCCTAATGGATCCATTGACCTTCGCCTAGCACCCTAGGAAGTTGTGTCTAGTACCCGAAGTGGTATGCGAGCTATGGCTATCGCTTGTTGTCCGTCGTCGTCTGTCGTTAGTGTATTTTTAAATCTCCTTTGAAACTACTGTGCAAAATTCTTTCAAAGGTAGTTTGATTTTTTCGCATAGAATGCTTCCTTTATAAAAGTCGTGCGTCGATTTTTAACCCCTTAAAAGCACAGCCGCTGTTACTAACTTTAAAAATAGGATATAATGGGCACTCATTAGTTTTTTGATAATATCTTCAAAACATTTACATTATTCCCAAAACTGTCGAGGGTTCAAACATATTTAATAATAGTGGATTGGGAAACAAGTTTTACTACTTATATTAATCCCTTTCCGCTTTGCGGGTGCGAGTGCTGCCTTGTAGCGGCATTACAAAAATGGACCTATTCCGAAAATTTAAGAATAATCAGTTTTAACCATAGCCGAGTTGTGTCCTCTAAAACATTTTTTTGGATTGCTACATGTATTTGTCATCACCTGACGTCCGTCGATTATGACCGGCAACCAACAATATGGAGACTGATACTTAGTAAAGGTAATACTAGTAGAATAAATAGAAATAAAAATCAAAGGGTAACTACAGATGATGACGGACGACAAGCAATTGCAAAATCACACATTACCCATCTAGTACTAAACACATCTTCTTGCTACATACATGCCAAATATAATAGAGGCTCCAAGGAGCCTGAATTGATCACCATTTATATGGTCCTATTCGACTTGATTATGAAATAAAGTTATATAATGTGCAGACATAAAATGTATAGCGTAACTAACTTTAATATCAATCAAGTTTGATTGAATTCAGAGTTTATCATTCTCAAAAAGAAAATGAATATGTTTACAATAGGGTTTTGATACAAACTTTGTCCTCACTGGCGGCCATATTTAACTTCGGATCATGTCAAACGCAACAACTCTTTTTAAAGACATCGGATACTAGGTACACAATGTATGTTTATACTAAGTTTAAACTCAGTCATTTTAGTGTTCTTGAGAAGAATATTTTGAAAATGTTTAAGGTACCTTGAATTGGCGCTCATGTGTTTTAACCAATTTGAAACTACTTGAATAGGACCTTATAGTGCACACGTATATCAAGTTTGATTCAATTTTGATAATTGGTTCTTAAAATAAAGATGAAAATGTTGTTTCCCATATTGTTTCAATGCTCAGAAAGTAACAAGGCTAAGGTTGTTATGATGATATATCGATGTCGTTATTTCGACATAACATGTCGTTAGCGATGTCGTGATTTCCACATAATATATCGTTATAACGACATAATGATGTCGTATCTACGACATGTTATGTCGAAATAACGACATAGCGATGTCGAAATTACGACATAGCGATGTCGTAATAACGAACTGTTATGTCCGACATAAATTTTTTTTAATGTCCCTTATCGGCTTCCGTAGTTTTGAAAGCTTTCCATAGCTTATGTTTATACTTGTATTGCTTATATACCGACTTTAAGTTAAGCTTTATGTCTTATGTCTTATGTCTATCACTGGAATTGAAAAAATATATATAAAAAAACAAGCGTATGTAAACGTACCTATACCAGCTTTTTTCGAGAGCCAATATAATGTCCCACTTCCAACTCCACCACAACCGACAACAATGTACTCAAAATACCTTCTCCCCTCCATAATATTCTTTCTATAATTTACTTACAGACCTCACGAGATAAATAAACCTGACACACTAAATTTAAGATAAAATTGTCAAGGCTAAATAATAATATACCTGTACAAAACCATTCGTTCGTGTCAATGAATATACTGAATTATAATGAAAATACACTAGATAAAAATAGATAATGTAGGACACCAGATTGTATGCACACTGTTTGTATTTGTTAGAATCTACGTTATTGAATTGGAAAAAATGTCTCAATGGTACTAACTTTTCAGAATTTAAACTTTTTAAAACAAAACTTTTATTAATCCTAAACACTAGGAAAACGTAATTTTGAAGAACCTTTTTCCAAAAAAAAGTTATTTTTGAACTGAAAAATTGAAAATCATTTCATTTACAGTTTGAATGAACGTCCTTTTTGACTTGAAGTACTTGCTTATCTAATATTAATTTTCTTTATTTTTTACTTATTTTTTTGGATGTCACAAACTTACTTTTTGGGTTCAATTTATTTTTTTTTTTTTTTTTTTTACAGCAATTAACAATTTTAACAACAGGCTGTGTTGTAAGGTTTTCCGTTTTGAAAGCATTTCTGGTTTAGCACCATACTTTAATTCAAATAAAACAATTAAAATGAGAGGATTTAAAAAAAGAGGTGCAATTAACCCTTTCCCTTTTAAAAGGCTTACTATTTTAATTGGGTTCGTGTTGTATATAGTTTTGTAAGGACTTATCTGTCCTTTCGTTATCTTTCTCTTTGAATTAAAAGTTTTGAATATCACATTGGCATCTTGACCAGTTACATGATAAAAATAACATCTGAACCCTCACTCTTGATTTTAAAGTGTTTGTTTATCAAACCTTGACGTGGACACTTCTGTATTTGTTGTATCGTATTTTTAAAGTTCAACTTGGTAATAATTAGAACATGTAGAATAACACAGAAGTTGTTCACTTTTTGTTATTGAATTAGAGGTTCACCATCTTTGAATAAACAGAGATATATTCTAATGAGACAGCAGGCCCACAATAATAAAAAAACTGACATCCTAAGGTAAATAATTGACATGCGGCTATATAATGTCACGCTTAAAATTGCCTCAAATATGTAGAGAAACGTGAATCTAAAGCCCTGGTCACAACGAACCCACGACACATTTATGCAGCGCCACGACATGAAAATTGGTCAAATCGTGGGTAATTCGTGATCATCGTACGACAGTCGCACGATATTTTGAGCATCGTGGTGCTGTCGTGTGTCGAAAATTAGACATGCACCTTTTTTGCTCTTCGATTTGTTGTCGTGTCACTGTCTTGTGGCTGTCGTGATAGTGTCATACCACTGTCGCGTGACTGTCGTGCGATAAACACATTGTCGTGAGTACCAATAGTCCAGCAGCTAAGTCCAATATTTTGGGACAATTGATCACTTAATGGTAAAAGCATGAAATTTTGCACAGTGTTAGTTATGATGCTTATAAACATTTTGGGATATGGAGCCATCAAAATAAAAATTCACAATGGCCGCCAATTTCAAAATGGCTGCCAACAGTGATGAAATTGAGTCCAAAAATATAGTATTATTTATCATTAGAAAATAAAAGCACAAAACTTCGCATATTGCTGGTTATGATGGTAATTAATATTTTCTGAATATGGAAAAATAAAAAAATAATTCTATAATGGCTGTCAATTCAAAATGGCCGCCCACAGTCATGAGACAGAGTCCAAAAATAAGGTATAATTTATCAATTGAAAATAAAAGCACACCACTTTGCATATTGCTAGTAATGATGCTTATTAATCTTAACGAATATTGAACAATCAAAAATAATCTCAAAATGGCCGACAAATTCAAAATGGCGGCCAACAGTCATTAGGCAGAATAAAAAAAAAAATGGTTTAATTGAACATTTGAAAATAAAAGCACAAAACTTTGTATATAGCTGAATATGATGCTAATTTATCTTTTCTGAATATGGAAAACAATTCGATAATGGCCGACAAATTCAAAATGGCCGCCAAAAGTCTTATTTTCAAACATTATATCGTGTATATCTAGAAAGCCTTTAACAATCAACAAATAGTTGTGTTTTGCGAAAACTTCAAGATTTCAGGTTATCATCTTGAATTACATACATTCTGTTTTTCTTTTTGACTTTTGTGATTCAAGCCTCACTGATACGTCATTTGAAGACGAAACACGCGTCTGGAATACAGAAGTTTCATGCATTGCGATTAATGCCTAAAGGCATTATTGTGTGCATTGAAAACTTAGATGATGGATCCGGAATAGCACAGTCTTTCATTGACCACAAAGCATGTTGGCATACATCTTACAACTTAAAACTGAACAGGACAAAGTTAAATAGAGCAGAAAAACGAACATCACGTGAGAGTATAGATGAAGCCACCACATCTAAAAAAAAAACCTAGACATAGCTTTTCCGTTCAGTCCACCAGTAAACCGTCTGTGTGCTTTTTCTGTAATAAAAATGGCCAAGAAGCCCTTCACGAGTCCTAAACATTTGGACAAGATACACGTGTGAGAGAATGTGCAGTAAAATTAAATGACACATTGTTGCTTGCAAAGTTAAGTGCTGGTGATCTAATTGCACAGGAGGCAAAGTACCACTCTAAATGTTTAGTTTCCCTATATAATCGTGCATCTCGAATTGAAATGAAAAATGATAATGTCGAATCTAAGAAAGAAAGGTAAATCCATGGCATTGCATTTTCAGAACTAGTCTCTTATATAAATGAAACAAGGTCATGCGATGAGACCATAAGTGTTTACAAATTGTCTGATCTATGTAAACTGTATACGGAAAGAAAAACATGTCTAGGTGCAGATGTTTCATCTAGAGTTAATAGTTCATGACTAAAAGACAGAATTGTATCTAATTTCCCAGACTTAGATGCTTTCAAACAAGGCCGTAAAAACATTCTTGCTTTCAAAGATGACATTGGTCCTGCATTGAAGAGAGTCTGCTTAGAAGACTTTGATAATGAGTTTGTCAACATATCAAAAGCAGCTACGTTTGTTCGTAAAGATATTTTCGCATCAAATTCAGAATTCAAAGGAACCTTCCCAAAGGGATGTCAGGAAGCTTCTGTACCCCAGTCATTGCTTTCTTTAATCAGTATGATTCAGTTTGGACCCAACATTCAGGACAGTTCCCATTCTCAGTCGACATTAGCAATAGCACAGCTTCTGATGTATAGTTGTACAAAGAAACAATCCAACCGTCACATGAAAGATCATGAACCTCCAGTTTGTGCTTATTTGGGAGTCATGATCCACTGTAAGACTAGAAAACGTGATCTAGTAGACACTTTCTTCAAACTTGGAATGTCTGTCTCCTACGATCGAGTGTTAGAAATTTCTACTTCAATGGCCAATGATGCTTGTCATCGTTATGTTCAAAAAGGTATTATTTGCCCTACCAATCTATTGCAAAATGTATTCACTTCATCTGCTGTAGACAACATTGATCACAATCCAAGCAGTATATCGTCAAAAGATTCATTCCATGGTATAGGTATATCTTTATTCCAACATAGGATGCTCAAGGCGTTGTTGAAGCATTGGACCAATCTGAAACTATGTTGAAATGTCAGTCAAAGAGAGTTTCTCTTTTACCAGAGAGTTATTCAAATCTTCCACCAGCTGTACTAAGATTCAACGAACCAGATATTCCATTAGTTGAAGGAGAACGTTCAATTGATATGTTCTCATTCCCAGCTGCATTAAAAGGGGAATTCAAATGGCTGAAACATGTTGCTAAAAATTCAAGTGTTAGGGCTATAGTGGGTACAAATATTTCATGGTCCGCCTATCATGCTGCAGTCCTGCCAGATGGGAATAAATTACCAGCAGTGTCTGCCCTTTTACCTCTGTTTCATGAGCAAGCAAAATCTGTTGCAATGATACGACACTCATTGAACATTATTCGTAGCGCTGTTAGAAAGCTAAGTCCAGGCCAAACTCCAGTTGTTGCTTTTGACCAACCCCTTTTCACTGTAGCAAAACTAATACAGTGGAACTGGCCTCAGATATATGGTGAGGATCACTTTGTTATGATGTTCGGTGGCCTACACATAGAAATGGCTGCGTTCAAAGCACTTGGTAGTTGGCTTGAAGATAGTGGATGGACTAGTGTGTTAGTAAATCCACAGGTTACATCACCAGGTACAACTGATTCATTCCTAAAGGCATCTCATGTTACAAAAACACGTAGTGCACACCAAGTTACAGCATGCACACTTTACCGTCTATTGTCAAATGCTTACTGTCAATACAAAGATGTTTTGAGGTATGATGAGGTTACCTTAGAATTTGAAGACTGGTGTTTGGAACGATCTAAAGAATCTCCCCATTTTCAATTTTGATATACAACTCTCCGATTTGAATTGACAGTATTAATATTTATAAGGTCTATACGTGAGGCTAACGTTTCATTATATATTGATCATTCCTTGGTTTTTTGCCTTGGATCACACCAACTATTCATGATGGCTACCAATTCATCTGCGTAATATAGTTCAGTTACCAAAAACGAACCCAAAAACCCACAGAGCATTCCTTGAGGGCAACTTTGTTGTCAAGAAGACCGAGAAGAAATTTTCCTTTTATGGCTATTGATCAAGCCCACGAACAAAATAATGCTTGTGTTAAAGCAGATGGTGGTGCTGTTGGGTTGACGGAAAATCCAGGGGCGCTTCGTAGATGGATGGTTGAAGGGCCTGAAATGGCTAGGTTGGTAAATGAATTTGAAAATGTCACGGAATGCTTTGTGAACACTAACGCATCTAATAAACTTCATCATGAACAAACATTATCCTTTCGAGAATCTTTCCGAAATGACATTGTGTCTTTGTATGATGTAATTGATGATCTTGGAAATCCGTTTTTAGAGACTGTTAACACAATAGAATCATTGGGACAAGAACAGTTTGAAAAGTATACGAAAGAACGCCTTGTTGATCGAACAACGTCTGTCTTTGATACAATCAAGAAGAATAAGTTACCACTTTTTCAAACACCACCTCCTGAAAAGAAAACGTCTACGACAAATCACAAGCTAATGGCTTTGAAAGGTAATTGTTCTTTATTTTCAAGATTGTATATTGCTTGTCAATCAAGAGATGGAAACCTTGACGATTTCTTCAGACATGAGAATCATGCTTTCCCTCCATCGCTTAGTTAAAATGGTACTATACGTCTAGGAACAAAAGCTGACCTTCTTTCAAAATGTCTGAAGAGGTTAACCCCTCCAACAGATGTTAAATCTGTAGTGTCTTCTGTTATTCTTGATGGATATGCAGTTGTTAATATGCTTAAGCCTTTCAATATCAAATCATTTAATGAATACGCTTTTAAAGTGTTTATACCGTATATTCAGAATATTGGAAAAGAATTGACATTGTATTTGACACATACATTGACAATACCTTAAAGGCGTCTACTCGAGGAAAACATGGGAAAGGTATTCGAAGACGAGTTCAAGATGTAACAAATGTACCAGGAAATTGGCAGGAATTCTTGCGCCTAGATGAAAATAAAATTGAGTTGTTTCATTTTCTCGCTGATAAAATAACCAGTGCTGGTATCGACAATGAGATTGTAGTAACTGACAAGATCAACGCCCTTGGAAATACTGCAGAACACAGCTATGAATTGTTAAGCCCATGTTCACACGAGGAAGCTGATACTAGAATGTTGTTGCATGCCTTTGATGCTTCCCTGAAAGGCCACAACAGAATACTGATCAGAACAGTTGACACAGATGTTGTTGTCTTGTCTGTCTCTTGTTTCAACAGACTGCAAATTGAACAGCTGTGGATAGGTTTTGGCACTGGAAAGAACTTCCGATATATTTCAGTTCATGGATTGTGCCTTGCTCTAGGACCATTGAAATCGAAAGTCTTTCCACTGTTCCAAGCCTTTACCGGTTGTGACACAGTCTCAGCTTTTTCTTGGAAAGGTAAGAAATCAGCTTGGGACACATCGTCCGTATATGAGGAGTTGTCAGATGCATTTCTGCAGATTATTGAGAAGCCAAATGAAGTGGAAATTTTAAAAGTGTTGAAAGTAATAGAACGGTATGTTGTTCTTTTGTATGATCGGTCTAGTACAGCTAATACGGTGAATGAGTTAAGAAAACAGTTATTCACACAAAAGACAAGAACAATTGACAATATTCCTTCAACAAGAGATGCACTTCTTCAACATACGAAACGTGCAGTTTACCAAGGTAGTGTTATTTGGGGAAATTGTTTAGTTGCAAATCCAGGTATGCCATCACAAGATTTATTTGGTTGGCAAAAACTTGATGGTACTTGGGTACCATTCTGGTCTGTGCTTGCTGAAGCTTCAATGTCATGTCAAGAGCTCATCCACTGTGGCTGTAAGAAAGGATGTCGAGGAGCATGTAAATGCTTGAAAGCAGCACTCAAATGCACAGCATTATGCAAATGCTCACCGGACTGTGAAAGAGAAACCGATTGAGACTGAGCTTTATTTTGATTTCCCTGTATTTGGATCCATTATTTTTTAATCATTTAATACCATATTCAAAAACAAACGTCAAATTTTTACATGTTAAACGGCGCCATTTTGAATATTGCCGCCGTTTTGAAAATATTATCTTTGTACCCAGGTAAAAGTGATACAATGTAAGCCTTTGTCGATATCAAATTATCAGTTTCACTGCTTTGGTAACTTTCTGACACACAATGATGGTGTATACATTCGAATACGGTAAAACTTAGACGTTTTGACGCGCCATTTTGAATTTGGACGCCATTTTGATGATTTCTGTACAATAAGGTTTAACAACATAATAAATTACATATCTGAATTGTATTTCCTTAAGTTTCTGACATCTTTGGAACTCATTAGAATTGGAAGACTTCATCAAGTGAATGATGTTAGACTTATGTCGGCCATCTTGAATTTGGCGGCCATATTGGATTTTTTTTGTGGCTTCATATCTGAATTTTGTCTATACCCTTTAATCTTTCACTTTGCCAAGTTTCATGCTTTTACCATAAAGTGATCAATTATTCTGATATCCGCTGGACTACAATATAAACCATTTTAATAAAGATTGTCTCACGAATACCAAATTTCGTACGATGCTCGCACAACATTGATTATCTGTAGTACGACAGTGGTTTGTTCGTCGTGCAACATATTTTTGTTTTATTCAGAATGATACAATTCGGCGGGAATGAATGTTTGGAAAAACATAACGTCTGCCGTTTAAAGAGGATGACTATTCAATCAGAACGATTACATTTGGTCCTGCTAAATAGGCGCATTGCCGGACTCCAACAAGAGCAAAATATGGTCCTGTTGGCGTTAATTTAAGTCCGTGAATAGTATAGGAACCAGCGAAACGCCCGACTTTGGTGGGTTAGGCCACAGATCGAACGGTGCATGATGTCTGGGCAGAATAGTATACACTGATGCAAGAGTTGGAGCGAGAATCTGCCGGTTATTTCGTTGAATTCATGAAGATGGAGCCTGGCATGTTTCGAGACAGTGGCACGACAGTGGCACGACAGTGACACGACAGTGACACGACAGTAACACGCGCATTCTATGACACGAAAACCTGAAAAATAGACCTAAAAAACTCACGACTGTCGTACGACTGTCACACGACCGACTTGTGAGTTACTTACGACAGTACAATTACAATTATTTTTTCTCTGTCGTGTACCCATCATGGACATGTGACAACTCGAAATGATTTTTTGACATTTTGCACGACAGTGCCTCGACAACTATTTTATATATCTTCCACGACAAAAAATCGTACGATCTGTTGTTACCGGGGCTTAAAAGAAACGGAAATACGGATTCCGTAATTAACTCCACAAAATTGGTCAAGAGAGTAATTGACATTACGATTTCTACAATCAAACATTTATTAATCTAATTATGTACATTTTTCAAACATTTATTAATCTTATTATATACAATTTTCAAAAGCAAAATATCTATAATGTTTTAACAGTCTCTTTTATTTGCATGCAGTGGCGAATCCAGAAGTTTTCATAAGCGGGGAAAAAGGGGGGCTGACTGACCTAGGCTAAGGGGGAAGTGCCGCTCCAGTCATGCTTCAGTGATTCCTTATATAATCAACCAAATTTTCCCCACGAAATGGGCCCCCAGATCCGCCTATTGCATGGATCATATGATTATCTCATTTAGTTTAAGTCTATTTTACAGTTGATTAACATGCATTTTGTTTTTTTTTCAATCGGCACTACAAGTTTCTGTTATTTTTTAATTACCAGTAAGTATTTAAAAAAAGGGAGAACGTATTTATCTTGGGGCAACAGATAAAAATAAAGGGGAATGTGTCCAGTGGACACAAATGCCCCGCTTGCATGTAACGTTATACAGGGACAGAACTAAAGAACAGCAAAAAAAAATGATGATACCCAAATTCGAACTTGATTTGAATGTTGTGGCAATAAGCATTGTGTAAACGTTTCATAAAAGTTGGTTGGGGCATTTGGTTGGAATGGAATCGAATTATTTAACAAATTTTGTATTTGTAAAGAGGCATACTTCTAGAACGTAAACGTGACGCTACCAAAATTCCAAAACTTAATCTGTGTTTTGTTGTAGCAAGCATTATTAATAAGATTTATAGCATTTGGTTGAGGTAAAGTAATATATTTGATAGAGGGTTAACTTACTTCTTACAAGGAATTCGAAGCTATTAAACCAAGAGTTCCAAATGGTGAAGTTGAAATCGTCCCTTCTTAAATTTTACGGACGCCATCTCGAGTTGGTTGATCGTTATGGTATAACGCTTCACAGATGATATCGGATATGTTCCTTATGTCGTAACTACAATCCAATCCCTTTTTACCACGAATGTGACCTACGGAATTAGATTATTTACTGGGTTTGTAATACCATGAGCAACACGACGGGTGCTTACCCTTCCGGAGTACCTGATATTACCCCTCTTTTTGGTGGGGTTCGTGTTGCTTATTCTTTAGTTTTCTATGTTATGCCTTGAATATGTACTATTAGTTGTCTGTTTGTCTTTTTATTTTTTAGCCATGGCGTTGTCAGTTTATTTTCGATCTATGAGTGTGACTGTCCCTTTGGTATCTTTCGTCCCTCTTTTTCAGAAGGACAACGCCTGTTGTCACGTGGCACACATTTCGTTAAACTTTTTTGAGAACAATCACATTCGTGAGTTGCCATGGCCAGCAAATGAATCCAGCTTTATCGCCAATTGAACATTTGTGGGATGAACATGGACAACGTCTCAGAAATAGTCCAAATCTACCGGAAACGCTCGCTCAGCTCCTAATAGCACTTTCCAGGGAATGGGACAACATCCCTCAAGACTTCATTCGACGTCTAATTGATTCAATGCGACGGAGGTATCAGGCGGCAATAAATGCAAGAGGTGCACATATTACACATTTTTGTCACGTTAACTTGAATTTCTAATTCGTCCTGTTAAAATTGTCCGAAAATGTGCAATATTGTTTCAAATAGAGAAAACTTGTAATTATTTTCTTCAAAATAATGTTAGCTAACTGTTCCATTTACGTATTTTGTTATTATACATATAAATGATCTTACAAACTTGTAATTTAGCCTAGTATATATATATCTTTACAACATAAAATTTCCTTAGTCATGTTAGTTTCAAAATTCTAAATATCATATAGACATATCACTTTGAAAAATATTTAATTGTATTTTATAGTATTACAAAGTAGTGTGCGTTTCTTATCGTTATCCAAAAAGATAATATATAGTTAATAACAACAAACTTTTGTTTTGGGTTATTCAATTTTTTGTTTATAAATTCTGAATAATTATTATGAGTTAATTAAACTTGATGTAAATAAATCATCAGAAACTGACAGTGATAATATTGAACCCTAGATCCTTAAAATAAGTGCCCCATTTATTGCCTCTCCTCTCACATATATATTTCCAAAATCGGTATACAAAATGCGGTTTTAGCTATTTTCAGGCGTCAATAATCAACTTGGTCATCCATCTCTTACGGAAAATAAGTCAAATTGGACACAATGACGAATATCAAAGTAAATTGTGTTAAGCTTCGAAAACGTGAAATAAAAGTTGACATTTAGACATTTAGACACCCTGATGTGAAATTGACCCAACAAAACTAATAAAAAATACTAAATTTAAAACTGACAATCTACACTCTTAGAGTAAATATCTTACGTTAGTAATGTCAATAATATTTTTGCACTGTTTACATTGAAAATTTGTTTGTAAGTCTACAGAATGTTTCAAACTGTTTGATTTCTGACGTTTAGCCGATCATTTAACTTCATACAAACTGGCTGGTCCATAGTAATTCGTTACCATTAGAATATTTCTTCCTTTGTCAAAATAGATACCATAAGGGTGTTGTATCCCATTCTCGTTTGTTAACAATCGACGCGCGTGCTTTCCATCTGGTGAAAGTACGACGATACTGTCATTCCAATAGCATACCACGTACACGTTGGAATCATTATCAACTGCTACTCCACGAACAGATTTAAAAATAGATTCGTCTTTGTATTCCCAAACCTTCTGTCCCGTGATTGTGTAGCATGTTACGGTATTTGATTGATTTATTGTATGGTATATCCTGTCATTTGATGTTGCAACATAGTTCCAGTTTTGCTTACCATCGACTTTAACTACTGTAGTAACAGTACTTCCGCTATTGACGTTTGCTGTTTGAATACCCCTTCCTACTTCATAATATAGTAATCTTCCTTTTTCATTTGTAATGCCGTAGCACTTATTGGACGTTTTAATCTGGTTTACAATCTTTTTATTGACGATGTTGATGATTTGTATCTGATAAGGCTCTGTATTATGGGTGACAGCAACCGTGATTTCATTAATAGATGTAACATCTAAAGGAAAATGTGATACAGGTATTTCACAATCAAACAACCCCTTATCATTGTGGATTACAAGCCGATCATTGGACTGGTCTACGAAGACCATTTTCCCAGAAGGCATGATTGTGCAACCCGTGATTCCAATTTTTCGTTTTCCTTCCGATATCTCAATTGTTTTTAATATGGTAAGATTAATGTCATTGATTGTTTTGGATATCGTTGGTATCCTTTTCTGAGCTTGTTTTTCTCTATCCGTCGTCATGGAGATCATTGACGGTTTTGTTGTAACGGATATCTCTCCGATCTTTGTCATGGACAGTATGTCTGACATCTTGTTGTCTAGTTTACATTGTAAGTGTATTTGTTGTAAGCCACTATCTTCTTTTAAAGACGTCATGAACATCCCTTCCTCTTGGATCTTGGCCTCAAACATTTTACCGCCAAAAAATGTCTGAAGGTCAGTTGCAAAACGTTTAGTCGCAGCTATATTGTTCTGTAGCTCATCTATTGTTTTCTCATGGTCAGAAACTTTTTGCACAAATCTGTTTATTTGTGGCATGACCTTTTGTTCCGCAGCTTGTAAATCCTGTTGTATTTCTTGTTCAAGTTTATCTAAATGTATGTTTATTTTAGCACGCATTTCTTTTATATCTGTCTGAAATCCTTGCCGCTGCTGTTTGATTATCTCTAGATTCTGTCTTCGATCTTCCACTATTCTGCCTATGTTATTTTTCATTTCTTTTAAATTTTGTTCCATAATTTCAAATAATGCTGAATTCCTCGTGGTTTTGACAATTTCATCAATTGCTAACAAATCACATTTCTTGTGATTTGTTGTGATGCAAAGCAGACAACAAAGTTGTTCATGTTGAGAACAGTAGATCTGATATTTTTTGTCATGTTCTGGGCAGTATTGGTTTATACTTGCTATTATGGGCGGTATTTGTTTATAATCATCCATTGAAGTTACCTCATGCTTTCTTGTACCTCTTGAAGCTCGGTGGTGTGTTTCACACGATGTGCATATCCCTTCGTTGCATTCCGGACACCAAAAGGCAGCTGCTTTAACCACGTCCTGAGCTTCACACACGCCACAATATGATCCAGTAGCTGAAGTCATTCTAATCTTCAAAACAAAATTGATAATTATATAGCTACTGACTTTAAAACGAGCTTGAAAGTACTAAAAATCCGTTTAATTTTTTTTTGTATTCCTCAATTTTGGACAGACAAAATCGAAACAAGAGGCCCTCAAGAGCCTGAATTAATCACTATGACATTTTGTATTCATTTTTATTTTAATTGCATTCAGATATATTTGCTTATTAGTGAATCTTATTTAGTGATATTTTTGTATACATGTACATGTATAATGTTTTGATGAGTGATTTTTTTATTTGTACTTCATATACATGATATATACAGTAGTTTTTTTAAGATAATTTGCAAAATCATTAAATTAAAAAATCTTGATTTAAGATCAAATATTCATATCAGGAGTCTGATATTTGACCAAAATTAAACTTGTAAATATCCCTCAATCTATTTTTTTTTTCTTTTTTTTTTTAATTTGTCCCCGATTCCCTGCCTTATAAAATTTATATACTCATTTAGTGGAATTAGCACTTATTAATAGAAAACAAACTGACAACGCAATGGCTAAAAATGAAAAAAAGACAAACAGACAAACAATAGTACACATGACAAAACATAGAAAACTAAAGAATAAGCCACACGAACCCAACTAAAAACAAGGGGTGATCTCATGTGCTCTGGAAGGGTAATAGTACTGCAACTGACATCGAAAAACACGCTAAGTTAACGAGTTTAATGGTCCGGAATAACAAACGGCTGAAAATTGTTTTAAATGATAGAATAATATCTATATTTTAAATTCCGTCTGGTTGTAAAAAGTTTCTATGGTCACATTTTTGTATTTTATCCCTTTTATGGGGGTACCCTCAATTAACGGTTTTGGGTAGTTACCTTAAAATCACAAAATATATTTTTTTGTTAAATTTCCCGCTATTTTCGTAAATATTTTCGATGCACATATCATCAAGGATCATCGGAATGATTAAGACATACATATTATACCATCTCCAAGTAAAACTTTCAAAATTAAAGTTGGCCGTTTTTTTAGATACGAATTTAACGCGTTTTCTTTGAAAACGAGAAAACATATGATTCAAAAACAGTATTTGACTTTTGATAGGACAAAACATATTATTGCGATACTGCATGCAAATTGTTTTGGGCAAATTCCAAACAGTTTTGTCAAAAACTCACAAATAAAAACATCATTTGTAAAATTTAGAAAGGAAATGTGGAATGTGTCAAAGCGACAACATCCCGACCATAGAGCAGACAACAGTCGAAGGCCACCAATGGGTCTTCAATGAAGCGAGAATTCCCGCACCCGTAGGTGTCCTTCAGCTTGCCCCTAAAAATATGTATACTAGTACAGTGATAATGGACGTCATACTAAACTCCGAATTATACACAAGAAACTAAAATTAAAAATCATACAAGACTAACAAAGGCCAGAGGCTCCTGACTTGGGACAGGCGCAAAATTTCGGCGGGGTTAGACATGTTTATGAGATTTCAACCCTCCCGTTATACCTCTAGCCAATGAAGAAAAGTAAACGCATAATAATACGCACATAAAAATTCAGTTCAAGAGAAGTCCGAGTCCGATGTCAAAAGATGTAGCAAAAGAAAATAAATAAAATGACAATAATACATATTAAATAACAACAGACTACTAGCAGTTAACTGACATGCCAGCTCCAGACCTCAATTAAACTGATTGAAAGATTATATCTTCATCATATGAATATCAGGCACAATCCCTCCCGTTAGGGGTTTAGTATCATACTATCATAAAATATATGAGAAAAACATAACCCTCCGTGTCATGCCAATAACTGTTTTAAAAAAAATAAATAAAAAATAAATGTGTTTAGTTCCGATGCAAAGACCCTATAAGTGAATCAATATTAAAGCCAAAATATGCAATCTTTAATGACCTGACAACAGTATCGTAACTATACCCCTTCTTAAGACGTCTGTTTAAAGATTTTGTAAGCTTTTGAGGTGAATACTAACATTTTTGTGCTTTGTAAAGAATATTACCATAAAAGATTGGATGTGAAATACCTGAACGTATTAGATGTCTGCATGTTGAGTTATATTTACGAATTATTTCTTTATACCGGTGATAGAATTTAGTAAATGTTTTGACCAGTTTGTGATATCGAAAACCCTGGTGTAATAATTTTTCAGTAATACATAAATTTCTCTCGCTAAAATCTAATACGTTGTTACATACACGAGCGAATCGTACAAGTTGAGATATATAAACACCATAAGATGGTGACAAGGGAACGTCACCATCTAAAAATGGATAATTAACGATAGGAAATGAAATATCATCTCTTTTATCATACATTTTTGTATTAAGCTTCCCGTTAATGATATAGATATTAAGATCGAGGAAAGGACATTGGTCATTGTTAGTATTAGCTTTATTTAAAGTAAGTTCAACAGGATAAATTTCTTTAGTATACATACTGAAGTCGTCATTATTGAGAGCTAATATATCATCCAAATAAGTATTGTTAAATGTTTGTATCAAATGTTGTTTCGATGGGTCTTTGTTAATTTTAGTCATACATTGTAAATCATAACAATACAAAAACAGGTCCGCAATAAGTGGTGCACAGTTAGTCCCCATTGGAATTTCAATAACTTGACGATATACGGAATCTTCAAAGCGAACAAAAATGTTATCAAGTAAAAATTCAAGCGCATATATAGTATCAAAGCATGTCCAATCGACATAGTTCTTTTGTTTATTGCTACTAAAAAATGACCTAAAAGAGTTTGAGCATACATACTCGCATTCTGACTTTTTAAATGCCAAGTTAATAAGGGATGTGAATTTTTTCTTAATAAGAATATGAGGCAAAGTGGTATAAAGGGTAGAAAAATCAAAACTTTGAACAAATTCAAAATCACCAATATATGCATGCAATTTATCAAATACTTCCAACGAGTTTTTGACACTCCAAAAGTAATTAATTCCACTATTTTCAAAGGCTTTATTTAAACAATTTAGTATCAGGTTTTTTATTGTACCAAGTGTACTAGTAAGTAAAACAGACAATTGAGCAGTGGAACAATGGCTTGAAGATGAAATGAATCTATATTTGTAAGTTTTTTTGTGTAGCTTCAGAAGCTAGTACATAGTTGGGACTTATATTGTAATTGGTTCTGCTTGTAAAGAAGTAGCTAAAAGTTTGTGTTTGTTACAGATGTCGTTTTCTGAAAATGAAGTCAGTTGGAATGTTGGTAAATTCGTGATTTCCTTTTGCAGAACCTCTATATAAAATTTACGTCAAACAATAATGATATTATTAGCAGCTTTATCAGCCGGGACAAAAACAAATTCCTTGGCTAGTTCTTTTAGTTTATGTTTGGTACGCGAAATAGGGTTTTTATGGTTGTTGTTAAGAGTAAAATGTTCTTTAAAATGTTGTTTTCGAATATCAACTATCTTCATTACTGAATTAAAAAAAGAGTCCAAAGATTTTTTGTCAGCTTTTTCCCGTTTTACCTATTTTAAACAGTAGGTATG
Organism: Mytilus edulis; assembly: GCF_963676685.1. Lineage (NCBI taxonomy): Eukaryota > Metazoa > Mollusca > Bivalvia > Mytilida > Mytilidae > Mytilus > Mytilus edulis. The sequence goes on along the minus strand of NC_092348.1, from coordinate 45,581,179 downwards.
GAGTGAGTCGTGGATGATATTACGACACTCATTCCAATTAATAATTGACGGGGTACGATATTTAGGTCCTTTACTGAGGAATGATTTTAACTCTAGGTCGCGAACGATGTTAAGGTCTCCTGTTATGACATGGGAAATGGGGCCATAGGTGTGTTCGGAATTACTGCAACTACACGACATAGGTGTATTTTCAATGATATTTATATCTTTACACAATTGTCTATAATTAAACACATATTTCCGGGTAGATTCCTTGTAAATATAACAAATAAGAAGGAGTTCAGTATTATCAAAATATCCAGGAATGTGGTCTTTAACAGAATGGTCGAAAAATACCGGCAATATTTACAAAATCAAAACCTTTATTGACATACTTTATCTTAATAAAATGTTTTTTATGATCTTCAGGGCGGTCAATTTTTGGAAACAATTTAGAATAACAATATGCAATTATAATTTGAACAATTTTATACTTAGAACTGTAATATGAAATTGTGTTGCAATCCTCTAAAATTTTATTTAATTTATATATAGGTAAAGAGCAAAGCTTGGTTAACAGATAATGTCTGCCCTTGTTTTTTGAAATAGAAATTAGATCCGAAATATTTGTATGGTTGGTCCGAAATTTTGTTTGATTGCGATTTTTTCTGCGTCCATGAGAACGATTTTTACGAACAGTTTAAGAAACTATATCCAAATGTTAACATAATCGGTTCTTGATATATTGCCAATTCCCATGATATTATCATTAAGACCGAGAGGGTAGACTCTCAATAATTTTTTAATCCAATTTAATTCAATTATTTTCCGTGATCGTACAAACTTTAAATGAGATTCACCAGGCTTCTTATTTACTACTTCTAAAAGTTGAACTGTTAAATATTTAATAGGATGATTGTGCCTATTAAGATGTTGATAAATGAAACGATCCAGGTGTTCTTGCGTGCGTTTAGATAAATATCGCCCAGTTTCACCTACGAACTGAATACCACAACCCGGTTTGTTTCATGTGAGTAAATAAATAATATTGTTTGTTTTTCAAGTAATATCAGTTTCAAAATTTAAAGAAAATGTGCGACTATTAAACGTGGACCTTCCCGTATTGTTGGTGGAAAGACGGGGACATGTAAGTCATTTTTGGAATGACACTTATCGATAGAAGGGTAACCACGATTTTTATTGTTAAAAATGTTAGCGATGGTAGTATTTTTAGATAAGCGATTTTGAAGATTGAGACGTGTAGATACCCTTTAAACGAGTTTAGTATTTAATATTTTTCCATTTCGAAGCTTCATATTTGTTTTTGGTATGTAGATTTTATTACAAAGGAGCAAAGACTGGCGTCCAGAAGATGAACCAGCACACAGTAAATTGAATTGTGTAAAAATGAAAACATCTGTTCGGCTAAAGACGTCAAACGCTTTTTGTCATAAATTACCCGACAAAAGATAGGGTATATCAAGGTAGCGACTGACGTCTGACTAAATAGATGAATGGGGCTGAAAATTAAAATAATAATATTTAATAAATAGTCCTAAAGTAATGAACATAGAGAAGTTCTCGCTCGGACACACACATTCTATAATCTAGTATAATATAAGAGCATAAACCTTAAGCACGGGGAGGCACTCTACTGTCTCCACACGGCACTAAAGACAAACTCTGTAAAAAATAAAATTGAGAAAGGAAATGGGGAATGTGTCAAAGCGACAACAACCCGACCATAGAGCAGACAACAGTCGAAGGCCACCAATGGGTCTTCAATGTAGCGAGAATTCCCGCACCCGTTAATTACGGAAATTTCGTATCCGTCAATCAGCTCCACCAATTATTTTTTCCTTCACAATAAATTTGATAGTTTCGATGTGATTGTGTATTTTTTGAAGGACAAGTTCATTTATTTTTGAGTGATTTGAATATATATAGTAGTTCTTTCGTGTATTTTCTGTAAATAAGTTATATTTTTATTAATAAAATTTTTACTTTTTATAAAAGTTAACTAAATCTTCCGGATAAGAGGTTTTTCCGGATAATGACTACAGTTGATATTGTTTGAAAATACATTGTATGTCAATGTTTAACCTCAGAGCAATTAATATGCATGCAAGTGGTCGGGGAAAAAAGTACGATTGAAATTTCGCAGAGATTTGGTGCGTGACAAGGTGATGCTACAACCAACTTCTCTTGATATTGTGCTTTCCTTGGGCGAATCATCAGTGATGTTATGAGACTTGCGCCAGTAGGCAAAATTGTTGCGTCTTTAGATTAGATTGGTTGATTGATTAATGGTTGCATAACGTCCAGTGGCAAATATATCATGCATGTTCAGGACAAGAACAAGTTAACAATGAAAACAATAGGAAGGTCTTGTCTTAATAGACGCCATTCGGGATGATGGTCGGGAAAATTTTGACTGTCAATGGAAAATGATGGTATTTTGGATTGGGACAGAAATTTTGCATTGCAACAGGCCACCTACGGACCCCTCAAAGAGTTGTTGCGAGGGTTCTTACCGCGCAAAAACATGGCACTCTCTTTACACGAGGCATTGGATTTAACGTCCCCATTCTGACCGGACATGACTGCGAACTTGATACACCCCGCACAGTCAAACGGACCTCCCACTTCGTTTATTGCCGGTCGGGAGAAGACCAAGTGACCATATTTCGTTTCCCCAGTTACCCTTGAGGAACTTTAAATTAGAAACAACAGAAATCCATAGATGTGATCAAACTTATCCACATGTATCCTCACAACCTGACACTTATACGATCTCGCGCTCAGTTTTTTTCTTGTAGTTTGGATATGAAAACAGTTTTTTTGTGAAATGCAAAACCTTTAAAAAAAAAGAGACCCAGAACACTACACAAAACAGAGTCCTATAAACGTGTTGACAGTCTTTTAAGTTGCATGTGCGAATTGATGTGAGTAATCATTTATCCATGCATTACCAAGTACTTATTGAAATTAACACCTCTGCAATTAGGTGCAGTAACTGAAAAATTCGAATTTTAACTTGCTGTCACTTCATTGATAACAGTTGTTAATGATGATCTGTTATTCCATAAGAAAAAGCCTTTCTCATGTAGCACGTCTTCTACATATACCGATCACTTTTACCCAAGATTGTCCCTGATGCTTACCAAACTGCCAAACTCCAGAACTAACTAGATATTGTGAAACCTTACATTTCAGACACAGTGGCACCAAGGGATATAAAATAAAGATTTTAGCTCTGAACTCAATATAGGGGATGCTATATCTGCTGCAGGAAAATTGAAGTCTATGTTAAGACTTTCAGAATTTTACCAAGGTGTGTGTGAAAATATCAATGATACATTAAAAGAAGAACAATTACTTCACCCTGCCGCCAATGCTCTTATGAGCTATGTCCTTGTTTGGGTATTTTTATGGAAAAGATGTCCGCATAGCTTCTTAATAGATATAGGAAGATGTGGTATGCGTGCCAATGATAGAATATACCACCCAAGTCACAATTTATAAAAGTAAACCATTATAAGTCACGGTACGATCTTGAACACAGAGCCTAGGCTCTTAAGTTCACTTGTTGGTTAATTGATGAAAAATAACACAAAGGCGCTTCTGAACTGTATATTGTCCCTAAAGACAACACAAATTCGTAAATGTATGGCTATTACAAAATCAATCGTTTCTGTAGCAACATTTGCCACATTACATTTGAGACTGGCCGTGCAGATATGTCAAGAATGTGCGTATGGGAATATGGGCCATGAACATTGATCGAAACTTTGTACTCTCGTTGCTTTTGTGTTTCCTATGCAGAGGTAAGACTATACCTGATAAGTGTGACCGAATCAAGACGGTATTTACACTCCAGATGGCATTGTACTCAAAAACTGTGTTTGCTTTGAACAAACTCTGTCCTGCGCCGAATTTGTTCTTGTTAAAAAAGGGAAGTGTGTTGTAATGCTAATACGCGTACTGAATCCGCATATGATGATTAAGAGATTAGTTCATGTCCCTATTTGATGAAGACTTGAGCTATTGTGTGTCGCTTTAATAAGTTATATAAGGGTCATGACTAATTGTGAATTACAACATTACCAAATTGACATAACATTGTATAATGTTTCATCCTTCTCTTAAAAAAATTGATGAGTAAACTTTTTTACCAGGATTATCCCACTAAGACAATGTTCATGCACCAAACTGACTTTGTTTTACACTCAACCAAACCCCTAATCCAGGCAAGTAACACTTATGATTTTTTTAAACCTCGCATTCGCCTCGGGTGACTATGGTATTGTTTGTGTTAAAACCAGACTTTGCAAATACACAATATGTATTTATCTATAACAAGATACTAATTTTCACAAAATACACAACCTTCGAGATGCAAAATTAAAAACACTGTTTCAGCGCTTGAATTTAGTTTTTTTCAAAGATAGAAAAAAATATTGAAATAATTTGATAAACTTGTGTTTTATATATTGGAAAATAATTCTGTAGCATAATGCAGTGAAACACTATACACAATATAAAAGTTTATGGATGTGAAAAGGTCAAGGCCACTTCTTATTTTGCTATGTCATAAATGGAAAAAAAATGTTTGTAATGGCAGCTTTTCATACAAGTAGTAAAATTTGTCGTTTTAACATCGTTTATATGATTGAATCGTTTTTTTAGCATTCTATTGAACAATATCATTAATTTCTCCTTTTTGTCCTTGTGGTTGAAATATTGACATTTTTAGGTCTGACCTTTGATCTCTATTTCACAAAAATGTGACCACTCTAGATTTTTACGACCAAACTTTTCTTATTGTACACGTTTTCCTCTTTCCATCGATATATAATTTAGGTGTGTGTTCTTCCGGACCATTAAAGTTTAAAAAAATGAATTCTGGTTGCAGTACTATAAGCAGATCCTACTAAAGGATAAACAATACGAACCCCACCAAAAACAAGGGGTGATCTCAGGTGCTCCGGAAGGGTAAGCAGATCCTGCTCCACGTGTGGCATCCGTCGTTTTGCTTATGTGATAACAAATCCGGTAAATAGTCTAATTCGGTAGATCACATTCACGAAAGGGAAGGGATTGTAGTTACGACGTAAGGAACATATCCGATATCATTTGTGAAACGGTTATTCCATAACGGTCAACCAATTCGTGTTGGCGTCCGTAAAATTTACGAAGGGATGACTTCAACTTCACCGTTTGCAACTCTTGGTTTAATAGCTTCTTTGTGAGCAGCAACCCTTTATCAAGAAAATCATGATAGGAAATGCAAGCACGAGGATATCGTATCAATTGGGATATTTATTCACCGTATGCAGGTGCTGCTGGAATGTTGCTACTTAAAAATGGAAAGTTCATAATTGGAAAGCTGAAATCATCTCTTTTGTTATAAAGTTTCGTTTTCAACCGACCCTCATTGTCAATTTTTAGATGTTAGTCAAGATATGAGGCCGACTTAACTGTATCTGCAGTATCCTTTATCTCTAGTTCGATTGGATAGATGCGTTCACAATAGTCACTAAATTTTGAATTATTTAGTGAAAGAACATCATCTAAATAGCGGAAAGTAGAGTAAGAGGATATTGCTAACTTTTAATTTCTAAGAAGTTCCTGTATGAAGTCAGCCTCAGAATAATAAAGAAAGAAGTCGGCAAGAAGAGGGGCATAATTGGTTCCCATTTGAATGCCGACAGTCTGTTGAAAAACACGTCCTCCGAACGTAACAAATATGTTGTCAATCAAGAAATCAAGCGTCTTGATAATGTCAGTTTCAGAGAACATTTTGTTTGAATCAGAGTGATCCTTTATACAGTAGGATTTATCCCTCCCTATTTTGTCATTGACAATTGCAGCCATTTTGACTTATGTTTGTGCTTATCATTTCATTTCTAATTACAGCTTCAATTTATAATGTTTTCTGCAAAAATTAGTAAAAAACGCCTTAAAATGGCGGTAACTCTTGTAAGTGATCATTCATGTTGATCTGATTTTGAATATTGTTGCTAAAACACAGTTTCCCTCTATTATGGTTTCTGCTAAATCGCACATAATGTTAAAAAGAATTGTTGTCCAATCTTTCGGAATATTCCATAAGAGACAAACCTTGACCTTTGATAATTTAAACCCTTTCACTAATTCTCTTATTAGGTTTTGAGGTGTTTAAATCATAAATGGTATTTAACCTTACTGTTCAATTTTTTGTAACATCACCCCTCGGGGCAATACTCCGGGCTTGATTAAATCATAAGTATCTGAGAGTAATCAGATGTCAGTATTTATTTTTGTATTTATTTTTGATGTGGTTAAACCGATGTCGTAAATGCATCAGCTATTTTGGAAAACCAAGTACACTCTATTTTTCCAATGTAGTATTTCCACTGATGCTAGTAGTAGATGCTATAAATCCAACCATTTTGACATTCACACCATTTTAACATTCAAAGGTTTGTATGCATGAAAGATGATAACAATTATTTAAAGAAATTCCAACAACCAAGGTCTTTTCATGGATCAAATTCCTTATCACATGTTTTATCTATTAACAAGACGGTGCTATTACATTTTCCCAGCATTAGGTTTGCATTTTGTAAATCAATGGCAGGTGAAGGAAGTCAACTTAGGAGTGCGGTGATTGGATGTAAGAGTACAATTTAATGTTTCATTCTATAAATAACTACAATATAAATATATAAATTTTGAAACCCATTGAAATATTTTTTAGAGAATTATTCGAAAAGACTTCAAAAGTTTCATATATTTAGTGTAAAATGACGGGAGGCAAGGATGTTAACATAAACGAGCTCTTTTGGAACTTGGTCATTCATGGTACTTTTTGGTTTCAATTTTGAAAAAGAATTATAAAGTACAAAAACCACATATAAAAGTTTTATCCAGGTTTTTATTATAAAAAGTGGTAAATTTAGAAAATTTTAATATTGTCGCCTATGGCAGAATAAATAGTATCGATTTCCCTGGTGCATTTGGCTCAGTATAAACGGTTTCAGAAAAGGAGCATTTTTTAAATCTTACAAGGATGAATACGACAGAAGAAGGCCTAAGAGGACGATGATGACGTCAATGGAAAGGAAGACGAACGACGACATAAGAAGAAGGACTACATACGCCAAGTGATGACGACAGCTAACGTGCAGGCAAGATAATAGAAAAAGAAAAAAAACGAAAGTCAGAATTATACATGTTAAAGGTGTGCATGTCCACAAAAAAAATTGCAGGTATAATTTTTTTTTATTCCCAAAATGTTTTGATACTATATAATGATAATATTCTGTTTGTATTGTTGTTAATAACATAAACAAAATTAACACCGAGAAGGGTGACTCTATTTTCTTGAACGGAAATGTCTAAATATACTTCATTCCTTTTAACTTTGAATATACAAACTATTCTCGATATTACAAAAATGTATTTCATCAGAGGCTGATTTAGAGGTTTTTTAGGGGGCCCGAACCCCAACCTTGTCTGCGGAAACTTTGGTTGATTATATAGGGAATCACTGAATCATGACTGGAGCGGGGCCCCTCTCAGGCAGTCAGTGGTCCTCACTTATGAACATTTCTGGATCAGCCACTGGTCATGGTGTTTCTATAGAAGCTATATATAAATATGTGGTCATCACAAAGAACTGAAAGTACTTTTGGTTTACTCTGCAAATCTAAAATTAAAGACATTTGCTAATGCATTGATAAGTAGATGATATAAAAATATATTAGTAGTTTTACCTTAAATGTTTATGTCATTCAAAAATTCTTATTAAAACATTTCATGTCTTCTCACAAGGTCAATAAATCAACCCGGATGTTTAAATGTCACAATACACGTAATGCCATGTATACTGTTCATCAAAACGCAGCACATATACAAAAATTGACTGCTGAATTCTTTTCATAAAAAAAGTATATTTTTCAGATGTAAAATGAAGAGTTTAGACTGTTAGCACGATTAGAAAAGAGCGTCGATAGTTAAAAATAATTTTATATACTTAGGATAAACTATAAAAAAAAAACAATTTACAACAAAATATAAATTGGCGGGTCTCAAATATGACAGAGCGGGTTCTGAATCAACTAGTCAAAGTCGTTAAACATCTGGAGCAGTCGATGTCATTTATCAGTGGGGGAACCTGAAATCCACTGACTGCGATAAGAGAACCCCAGCACCAATGATTCTTTAAAAAATCACCGTAAAATTTTCTGCAAAAAGGGGGGGGGGTGGACTATTACAAACTCGAGAAAATGTGAAGCTTTTCATCAATGGTGTCAGCTAAAGAAAGTCACCTTACTCATGTCTTCTCACTTTCAAATGAATTCTGTTCTGATTTCATTTATTTAAGGTTGGTGCAAAATTATATGGATTGAGAAATATTTGGATTTCCTTGTTTTGCCAAAGACTTGTCTGTAGAAAATGTATTATTTGTTAATATTCAAATGTGTGGGTCAACTATTGTTCTGACAAATAACATCAACTAGTAACATGACCTGGATACCTGTTAATCTAACAAATATTTAAATGAATCAAGTAGTAGCTTGATTTGAATACCTGTTTACCTAGCAACTATTTTAAAGAACAAATCAATAACTAGAAATTGATAGTACTTTCTTTTATAAAACTTGAAAATAACATCCCACTTTGTATTTATAAAGGAACCTTTCTATATTTACATGGTCCTAGAGTGATCTTTTAAACCCCCATTATGGTGTCCAAGTTAAGACTGTTCTAGACCGAGAACAACTTATAAAGTATACTATACATATTCATGGCAGCAGTATTTAACACAGTTGGAGTTATCCTGATACATACTCGCTACTGTATACGTATTCTGCAAGTTATAACATTCATATTGAAAATCGAAAAAATGGGAACTATTGCATCATAATTAAAGGACGAGAAGAAGTGGAAACTGTTTCATCAATATTAAAGGACGAGAAACAGTGGCAAATATTTTATCCATATGAAGGATTTAGAAACAGTGACAACTCTTTCATAAATATTATTAGACCAAAAACAATGGGAAATATTTCATCAATATTAAAGTACGAAAAACAATAATGGTCATTATTACCTAATAAAGAGTATTTTACTGTTTTATTTATATTTCTATATCATTTGCTATTTTTCTGCAATTTGTTATTCCATGGTCTATTGCACTGGAAGTTATCGTTCTATTGCACCTGTGTGTAGTCTATTGCACTGACCTGTTATGATCTCTTAATCTGAAATCTCATGTTGTCTAATCAAATTGGTTCGTTTAAACGTTTTTAGGTTTATTGTTATTATTAGGTAATACAACAGTTGAATATGTAACAGTGCAATAGATCAAAATATTTCTCCCTCGGTATGAAGATCAGCTCATTGTTATATTGCCCTCAGCCTTTGGCTTCGGGCATTAGAACAATGAGCTGATCTTCAAACTTCGGGAAATATATTTTAATCCATTGCATAGTTACATATTGAATAACTGTATAGTAGTTCATCTATGATAAAGGACGAAAAAACAGTGGCAAATAGTTCATTAATATCAAAAATCGTGAAACAGTGGCAACTATTTCATCAATATCAAAGATCGAGAAACAGTGGCAACTATTTTATAAATATTAAAAATCGAGAAATAGTGTTAAATATTTCATTCATATAATAAATAGTCTGTGGCAGAACAGATTTTTCAGTTAGTATCATATCACATGACTATTCAGACTAAAACAATTCAAATAATACTGAATAAATCCTAAAAACTAAAATAAAAATCGTAAATTTTAATAACCTTTTCGAAAGAAAGGCTTTTTTCCAAAAATAAAAACAAACAAAAAGAATGACAGTTTCATTGCGAAGACGTAATTTGTTGACTTATTTGTCATTGTTTATTACTTTTCTTTCATTTATAGGTTACAAAATTTCTTATGAATTTTTTTCAAAATGTATGTTGATTTGAAAAGTATATATAAGTGCAATTTATCATTTTCTTTTTAAATCTTTACATTTTTATTGGGTTCATGTTGCTTAAATGTCGTCACAGTGTGTATTGTTGCCTACCCTTTAGATGTCTTTATCCCCGTACTAAGTTTGAATGTCTCCTCGGCATCTTCTGGCTCTTGTTTTTATCGTTTTCTGTTGCTAAATTGCGCATAGCATACGCTTTCAAAATGTTCATGACTTTTACATGATTTAATATAGAAGTAAGGAAATGTGATATGCAAGCATAATAGACAACCGTTCAGCCTTTAACAAAGATAAGATCCTACACTGTACCATCGGTTATAAAAGGCTCCGACATGGAAAATACGCAACAATTCAATTTAGAAAACTAACGATCTTATTTTATATCAAAACAAGTTACGTAAAACAAGTATGACAGACATTAACTATAAATAATGAACATCGATATGGGTTCGCAACCAAAGCCCTTCAGGTTTTTTTTTAATTAGGAAAAATTATCGAAGAAAACAGGCTTTTTTTTCTAGCAGTCAAGTCATTTGGAATCTCATAGAGAGATGTCGCGTATGTTATCATAACGATTCCCCTTATTTCAATATATTTTAAAAACACAGCATAAATAATAATCAGTCAGCAACAAGAACCACTAAAAACTGGATACTTCCACGAAGGAATCAGTTTTCTCTCAACTTACAACCGTCGTAATAGACGAAAAATTAAATGTTGTAAATAATACAGTTCTAACTTTATTTATTTCGCATCAAATTGAAAACCATGAACACTCACTCTCGATTTTAAAGTGTTTGTAAGTCAAAGCTTGACGTGTCTCTGAAACTGCCTTTTCGTTTATTTACAGTTAAATTTGATAGATATGATGACCATATTAGTTGCTGTCTTTGAGTTATTAGATACACGTTTATCATCTCCAAAAAAATGTAAGTATACTTTAATTAAACAGATGTCCCACAATTTAAAATGGCGTGTACCAATAGTTAAATCAAAGTCCCAAGACCATGACCCAGGGAACAAGGCCATGGAAAAGTCGTCAAACAGACTGTACTGACAGTAAAATTGAGAAAGGAAATCGGGAGTAATACATCTTTCGATGTTTCGATGTTACAAAATTGTTTCAGATAAGGGTAAAGGTTTCGTACAATTAAAACGTTTAAACCCGCTGCAATTATTTGCACCTGCCATAATTAAAGTTAGAAATCTGATGTTCAATAGTTTTTTTCGTTTGTTGATGTGCTTAATTAAAATTATTATATGTTTTTAATAGCTGTCAACATGTAGTTTTAAACATGCTTTTTTCAAATTCATTTGATTTTTTTCACGCCACGGGTTGTGCGATATTGTCATATTTTGTATAGATTATACATGGACAATCTAATTTTGTGTGATAAAAAGAAAACTATCCCATATTAATTTGGAAATAAAATAATAAAAGATAGCTTCTCGAAGATGCTTTCAGATAAGAAAATTTATAGAAAATGGTGGTCATCGAACTTGCTTTCTTGCCATAAAATATTAAAAAAGGTAAATTCATAACTACTCTTTCTATTATAAAAGTTGCATGATCTAAGTTATATCCGCTTATGTGGCAAATATCAAATAAAAATATTGTGTTTCTTTTATTATTAGTACAGCCGTGAATATGACAAAACACTTATTTGATTATATATTAACATAAAAAGTGCGAAAGCATTTACTTAAATTAATATAATTTAAAGTTAATTATTTAAGTTGGACCACTTTTTGAATCATGTCTACAATTTTCCATTTATTTTATTTTCAAAATTAAAGTAATGATCTTAAAAGAAGGATCAGATATTTATCAAGGGGCAAGAAATTAAAGAATCACTATGCGTGCACATGATGCATGGAAATGCGACGGTAAAGAGAACACTATTTGTGTATATATCATGTATATGTTGCTTTCTAATTTTGATTATTTAGGACCTCCTATAGTCTTCAAATCAACTAAACGAAAAGGAACAATATATAACATTGTATATATATTTCTTTTACAAAGTTTAATTTCCTTGCTTTCAAATATTCTCATTTTTTTACATTTCGTTTGCAAGATATATAATTGATTGACTGTTAGATGTTAAGTCCAGCGGCAAACATTTCATGTATATTCGGGACGAAAACAAACGAACAATATATAGAAGTTAGGTACTGCCATAGGCACTGTTTGCGATGAAGGTTCCAGCAGCACCTGCATACGGTGTATATATCTCCCAATTGATACGATATTGCCGTGCTTGCATTTCCTATCATGATTTTCTTGATAGAGGGTTGTTGCTCACAAGGAAGCTATTAAACCAAGAGTTCCAAATGGTGAAGTTGAAATCATCTCTTCGTAAATTTTACGGACGCCATTACGAGTTGGTTGACCATTATGGAATAACCGTTTCACAAATGATATCGGATATGTTCCCTACGTCGAAACTTCAGTCTCTTTCCCTTTCATAAATGTGACCTACCGAATTAGACTATTTACCGGATTTGTTATCTCATAAGCAACACGACGGGTGCCCCATGTAGAGCAGGATCTACTTACCCTTCCGGAGCACCTAAAATCACACCTAGTTTTTGGTTGGTTTCGTGTTGTTTATTCTTTAGTTTTTCTATGTTGTGTTATGTTTACTATTGTTTGTTTGTTTGTCTTTTCGTTTTTCTCTTTTGGAAAAATTTGGACTGCCATGAAACAAATAGTGGTATATGAATTTGATAGGGACAGAAATTTAGCCTTGCAACAGAACACTTACGGACCCGTCAAAGAGTTGTTTCAATGGTTCTTACATGGAGTGACTCTTTTTACCATGGGTCATCGGAATGTACGTCCTCATTCTTACCGGACGCCTAATTAACTTTTTTTTAGGGTGTTACTGCTGTTCGAAGAAAGACCAATGGTGACCTTTTGGGGTTCAGGCAAACAAAACACTTTGTAAAAGTTTTACTAACAAAGTATTACACAAAAAGGGGGCTTTTCTTTCGTTGTACTGATAATCTTAATTTTATTAATAAACAAAAATATGCGCCGTCATGTAAGTGCATTTTAATTGTCAGATTGCTGTTTCATTATTGTGCTTTCAGATTATTTCTGAATTATAACATAGATATAGATAAGGTTTTCTTCAAAGGCTATACAAAAACAAACAAAATCATGTATTTTCCAATGGTTAAAATTACGTTCTTTGACATTTAGATATACTAAAAAATTTTTTAGGGAATCTTGCAAATGTATGTGTTCAATTAAACTTAAATAGCATCTATAATAATTCAAAACTATTCAATGGAATTATCAACACTGATGTTAATAAATGACCAACATTACAACGATCGATGATTTGATTATAAACGTTACTTTCCGCACTCTTTCATTTATCATGACGACCTACTTACTAGACAACTCGGCTACGAAAAAATAACATTTATAAATGTTCACATCATATTTAGTCCCAAAATTGTAGATAATTTAATAAAGAATTTAAGGAAGGTTTTCAAATCAAGCTTAGGGAGGAGTAGACATGATCACTGAACTACATATGTGATGTAGCAAAGGAAGTGTACTGTGAAACTTATAAAATTATGGAATAAAATTGAGAATGGAAATGGGGAATGGGTCAAAGAGACAACAAACCGACCATAACACTGTCAACAACAAAAGATCACCAATAGGTATTCAATGCAGCGAGAAATTCCCACACCCGAAGGCGTCCTTCAGCTGGTACAGTGATCATGGACGCCATACTAAATTCCAAATTATACACTGAGATGAAACAATTAGAAAAAAAAAGAAATGGTAGGATTGCCAATAAAACTCTTAACCGGAGACTAAACAACATTAGAAGTAACAGCCATAGATCACCTGACGGCCTTTAGAAATAAGCAAAACTCATACCGCTTAGCTAGCTAAAATAGGTCCTAAAATTACACATAAATAATTCTATCGAGAAAACCAACAACCTGATTTATGTAAACAATAAACGAAAACTGATGTAATATAAAGTAACAAACAGCAATGAATACATTAAGGCAGAGATATGTGTTTATCTGACCTTAACATGGTTTATTCCCACGCATCACTTTTAAAAAAAAACTGTAAACGATTTGGTAAAAATCTACACAATATATTTTGTTGATCCCTTTGATGGAAAGCATGATTCAGAGGTTAGTTGACTGACACAAATTGATACAACACTATGGGGATATAATATATATTGAATGATACCATACCGATTGTCATCACTAAAAGCATTTGTACTACTTAAGAGCCTTTTATTGACATATATACATACTATCTCATGAAAGACGGCATATCCTGCTAATTAGAAATTTTAAAAACAATATTAAGTTAAGTTTAGATCTAGGACCACGAATGATTTAGAAGGATGATAGACACTAATGGACATAAATATATGACCACATTCAGTTTAATGATTTATATTTTTTATTGCTTTGTTTAACATGTTTAATGTGAAAATAGTTACATAGAAAAGATATAAATTGCAGATCATATATGTTGCTGTTAACTTATCGATCAGTATATGCACTTAAAAAGGATAACAATTTCAATGATTGATTCATTTCCAAGTTAACGATGTTTGATTTGAAGCAATAACAATATATCGAACTATAAATGCATTAACTCAATAAAGACCAACAGAATTGTAGTACTTTATCACATCACAACACAAATAAACGCAACTGTGTAAAAGATGGATTTTATTAAAATCGTTCTCATTTTCTTCTATTGGACACAACTAAAATACTTGATAATTGGTCAAACATTTGATGAAATTTCTAATCTTGAGAGCAAACTTAAAAAGTATTCACCTGACCTCAATCCGAGATTAAACCAAAAAGAACCAGTTGACGTTTCCATTATGGCGTATATTACTGCAATACTGGATTATAATGAAGTTTCCGGGATACTAAAACCAGTAGTCTCTTACGTATTGACTTGGAAGGACGAAATCAGACGATGGAATAGCTCGGAATATGGAAATGTTACATCAATTGATTTGCCGATTACAAAGACTTGGATTCCAAAAATTAGCATTATGAATATGGTACGTCAAACAAGTATATTTATGTATCATAATGAAATTGAAATACGGAGATCTCTTGTCAACTATCAGGCAAACGGTCTCGCAGAGTTCCATGTAAGTGGTGCACAGGATATAACTTGTTCGTCTGATATGAAGTACTTCCCATTTGATTCACATGCATGTTCAATTCAACTATTTCCATAGTACGCAAATGGCAATGTTATTCTTAAATCAAACATGCACACTTTTGATCTAATTAGGTACGCCGAATCAAATACCGAATGGAGCATTACAGCAAATTCTGTAGATGGCGAAGTTGATCCAATGATTTCAATGGTTAGATTTAACATAACATTATCGCGAAATCCGAGTTTTCTATTCTTGAACCTAGTTCTTCCTATTGTACTCCTTAGTTTTGCGAATTTACTAGTGTTTTGTATTCCTGTTGCGTCTGGCGAACGTGGATCACTTGCGTTTACTTTACTACTAACTTTTATCGTTTTTATAACTATGGTGACGGACATACTACCCGCCTGCAAACCAATTTCATATTTCAATATTTTTCTTGAGGTTCAACTCATTTGCAGCGTTTTTATTGCATTTTGTACAGTATGGAGCATTTCTTTGCATCACAAATTCGCCGAAAATGATACACAAGACATTTTCCCACAATTTTTACTGAAACTGAGTTGTGCATATAAAAATTCATGTTCTAAACAGCAACGAAAAGACAAGAAAAACCTAGTTGAGCCTCCCAGAGGGTTAACAGGAAAACATTGCAATGAAACATGTGTCGACAAAACTCCGCAATTGCAAATGGAGCAGGAATTGCACGAAGATATCAAGAGTGTCAATAAGTATACCAAAGACAACCATCAATACTGTTTAAAATGTCTAGATTCAATTTGTTTCGGTATATTCCTTACTATTCTCTGTATACAATTGAGTGTGTATAGTATAAAAGTCTTTTGTAGACCTTGATCAATGGATTTTATGATATCACGGACCAAAATATTTTTTTTTCTTTCAAAAGGGAACTATTTTCTAAATAGATATAGACCATCTTTATAGTACTACATGCGGTTCTAAGAAAGCGATATCACAAAAGAGGCGAGGACACAAAACGAACACTTAAACCTGTAAAGTCGACAAAAAACGTATATCGCCATAGTAAGAAAAAAAAAGAGAATTAACGAGTCAACAACATAAAACGAAGAAAACTAAAGATCAGGTATTACGACCTCCATCACTTGATATGTAACTATTTTTTCCTTGATATTGGCTAGTGAGTTTACATAACTACTGAATATTTATAAACCATCAGTGTATTTCATGATAAATGCAAAATGCAAAAAAGTAAAATAACAAAATGTATTCCGATGCTGCTGTTACTTCTTGCAACTAGTCATTTAGATTGATTTCATGTTCGAATTAACTAGAACAATATTGTACATGTTTGTTTATTTGTGTTTATCTTAAGAAAGTTAAAAATGTAAATGTTAACAAATGTTGTAAAATGATTCAAATTAACTTTTTGTTTTGATGATATATCCATAAAAATGTTACAATTAATAAAAAAAATTCCTGTTTGTATTTGTATATACATATCACATCCAGTTTCAATTTCACAAAAATGAAAACATTGTCTTCATATATTGTCTTTTCTCTGAAATGAATCCTATTTGAAACATTATCTATATTGCGTGAAATATTTGTCACGAACACAATAGTTAGATTATCAACCTTTGTATGCTCATATATTAAAATCATTTTCTACAGAAAAACATCGTCCATGTACTTATCTTCTATCTCATTCTAATCTACCATTTAGCTCTAGCTTATATTCAATATTTTAAAAAGCTTACACAGAATACAATGAAAACTCTAAGAGTTAAGTGTTTCTACAGTCTTATCGTCCGACATATGACGCGAAATTTGACACAATAAAAAAAAATTTCAGCAAATAATTAAAGAATATACCCTTTGAACGAAAGCAGAGCCATAATAAAGAATTAAAGTTTTTAAGTTCAAGGTCTTCATAACATGCAAGTAAAACTCATCATTGAAATGTATGAAAACGTTTGTTCAAAGGACAGCATTAATCTGATATATCTTGATATGAGTTCAGAAGTCAGTTCTGGCAGAATATTTGTAGCCAAAACGTCCACAGTAGTACATTCACCGTTTACAAGATTTGTATTATGTTGGAAGTCCATCTTCTCCTTTTCATATTTCCGAACGGGTGTTTATACTGTTAGAGTACTCATCCTTATGTAAGATATTGTTTGTAAGTTCAATAACACACCAACAAAGAAAAAATGAAAGGATGGCTAGCGTAAAGCTACTACTCGTTCAGTTGGGCATCAAAAGACTCGGCACCATTCCTGGTTCTCTTTTTCTTAGGGTCAGGAGGTGATGCCAAAATAGTTGTTGGAAATCTGGAATCTTATTCTATATAAAACTCCAATATATAATCGACAAACTTTATGGATTTATCGTCAGATGAAGCATCGGCTATTAATTCAACAAACGATTCCTCCATCATGTCAGTTGGCAAGTCAGCAATCCGAATCTTTGTTTTTTTTGTAATTGGCACTCAGACCTAACGACTAATTTTTTCCGCCACCAACTTTGTCCTAAATGAAATCTGCAACAACTGATTGTAGCAGTAGGAAACGTTTTAGATCTAAGATCATAAAACTTTGTTCAGTGCTCGGAGCACAACAATCATGCTCGAAACATAAAATCAGGCATTTTGATTGGTTGAATTTAGAGTATGAGTACAAATAACTGATTCAAAAGTTTTATGACCACAAGGCCAGAACTTTTTCTTTATAAAAAATAAAATAAATAATTTACCTTTCTTCCTAAGAAGTTTCTGTATGAAGTCAGCCTCATGATAATAAAGATACAAGTCGACAAGAAGAGGGGCACAATTGGGTCTCATAGGAGTCCAGACAGTCTGTTGAAAAAATGTCCCCGAACGTAACAAATATCAAGAAATCAAGCATCTTAATAATGTCAGTTTCAGGGATTTTTTTGTTTGATTGAGAGTGATCATTTACAAAGTAGGATTGGTCCCTCCCTACAAATCGCGGAAACGTGTACTTTAGATTTATGGAAACGTAGTATTGGGACTTTGAAAAATTAGGAAAATACAATACGCCCAATTCTCTACCGCTCAATATGATTAGTATCAAAGGAGATTAAAGTACGTTTGGTGAAGATTGAAGAATTTGAACTTGAAAATTCTTTTAGATGTCAGACAGACAGTCTTTTGAAATAATGAAAACAATATAAATTATTTATCGAAAACTAAGGGTAAATACAAAAACATGTAATTCGACTTTTATGGAAGAGCTAGGTGGTACTACTCTGCATATTAATAATATTTGCTGAATCAGACAGTTATTTCTACACCGAAAAATTTCATTCTGGTTATTTTACTTCTATATGTTTTAAACGAATACAAAGAGTACTAGAATCAAGAAAATAAAAAGATGTCGGTTGTCTATTTCACTATTTTGCTAATTGCCTTTTGATACTGTCTTCTTGTTATGTATGTATAAGACAGTTGTTTATAATTGGTTTACAATGTATTCATATATCCGTGTATAACACGGAAAAGAAAGAATACAACCTGAACATCATAAAAATGTTTAATAGGAAATGTAAAGGAAAAGTTGTGTAACTCTTTACAGACATGGATGGATTGAAGATCCCGATTTACATCAAAATATAACAATTTTGCTTGTTCTTGCGTTTGTTTGTACTGCACTCCTGTCACGTAGTGTTGACATTTTAAACGTTGACATATACACATGATAAAATGAGAGAATTAACTAGCCATAAAATCAGCTTCAACCCACCAGTTTCGAAAACAAGTCAGGAATATGGCAGTTGTTATAAGACAGTCTGTTAATATGTATGTTGGCGTTTACCATTGAGGTAAATCAGTGCTTTTTCTGTTAGTCCGATGTTTTCCTTTAATACATTTTATGGTTGATATGTGCTTTTCTGGGTTTTAGTCTGTTACTCGGATTTGTTTTTGCTAAATCGAAAAAAGGACTGTATATACATATTTGTCTGTCTCGAAGGTATCATTTGACTTTGACCTCGTTTTCATGGTTCATTGGCGAATCTTTAGTTTTCATAATCTTGTCTGTTTCTTAGATACTATCAACAATAGGTCAAATGTTTTAGTGTATTTAATGAATTTAAGCTGTACATGCATTTCCTGTTTGGTATATCTGACATTGACCTTATTTTCGTGGATCAAGTTCAGTGTATGTGGTAATTGG
The DNA here is from genome assembly GCF_963676685.1 of Mytilus edulis. Classification (NCBI taxonomy): domain Eukaryota; kingdom Metazoa; phylum Mollusca; class Bivalvia; order Mytilida; family Mytilidae; genus Mytilus; species Mytilus edulis. The sequence goes on along the minus strand of NC_092348.1, from coordinate 45,561,870 downwards.
AGTAAAGCTTTATAGTTAGGACTATTAACGTAGGCTTATGACTTTTTGAATTGGTATTGAAAACTTAAAAAGTTAAAAAGTTAAAAGAAATAACAAAACGATTTCCGACAAGACTCACTTGTCTTACTGTTTGTACAAATTGTGACTTTGATTGAGAGTTCTTTCATTGGCGGTCACTCCACATCATTCTTTTTATATCTATTCTACCCCAAGACCGAAAGATGATTGCATTTGATGTGTCGTTTTTTCAATTGATGCCCATTTTATGTACTTGTACACTGTCGATTACCTATGACAAATATGCATCAGATTTTTTCAACTGGTGTAATTCCAATTAAATTCTCACTCTCAATATTAAAATTATTCGTCCATTTCTATAAGTATTCTAATATTGATCTGAAACGTTTAAAAGCTTCATATGTATCAATTTATTTCCTTTGTTTTTATCCTACGGTAAATAAAAGTCTGCTAAAGGATATTTACTTAAGGACAGTATTACCACTATCACCATTAAAACCATATGGAGTACTTAATGGCAATTTATTGACATATGTATACTATCTAGAGAAAGGCAACACATACTTCATGTATTTACATATAGATCTTATCAGTTTTCGGTTAAAAGTCTCTGTCTTGAACTCGATTTTTTGTCAGATGAATGTTTTTTTGAACGCGTTACAACGAGAAGGTTTTTAGCACAAACAGTCGTATTACGGTATTACAATTACCCTGTGTAACCAAACTGTTTATTCCATATCGTCAATGGGCTATCAATATGTTGTAAATTATCATTTTTTCCTTTAAAAAAACAGGATTTAAAATTTATGTTGAAATGCATGCTTCAAAAATGTAGTAAGTGAACTTGAATATTTTTGTAAATAGCAGTGAAATAAAATTATGATGTCTGTAAATTACGTAAAAACTAAACTTATTTTAACCGAAATAAAGAAATAAACATTAGTTGATTCCAGAATCTATTAATAAACACTGTTTAAATTTACATACAACATTTTTGGAGCAAACGTTCACTTTACAAGCAATTGATATTTTGACCTTTGTCTAATGTTTTAATTGGTCCAACTGTTTGTTAATTTGGAGTATCAATGACTGCCTTTCGCCAAGACGATATGTGTGAAAAGGTAATTTTGCCAAAAAAAAACCCTCATACATGTATTCGACATTTTGGAAGCCCAACGACGATATGATTTATCTCCCCGTACACTCTTGTTGTCGGTATTCATTCATAACCGTAAAGGCATATCACATGTTTTAAACAATTTTAACCGAAACCATCCGGTAAAATATATAATGAAAGTTATTATCCTTGTCACATTTAGCTTTCGTGATATGTCAATATAACTCATCGACTGCTCTACCATACATATTGCAGAACTAAACTCTTTAAATTCAAATCTTAAAACAATAAATAAAAAACAATGATACACATAATGACATACCGGAAGTAATATTTTTTTTCATATAGAACGTCTACAAACTTTATATTTTTTGGAATGATAGAATTATAGTCTATCTTTCGACAAAAAAAATCTTATAACAATTTAAATTGCATATTGCATGTGTCGCGTTTAGTTTGTTATTCAGTATATGTACTTAAGAGCAATGCACATTTTAAAATATATTTGATTTTTGTATAGAATAATGTTTTGGTTTTGTTTGTGATGCAATAAAAATCTACTGAAAAACAAACCAATCAGCTTAACGACGACTACTTTTAATAAGTGATGCCAGTTTATCAGACCAAAACACAAAAAAAACTCAATTGTAGATAGTTTTAGAATGGATATCATTAAAATTGCTGTCATTCTATTCTACTGCGCATCATTGATATCCCTGATCTATTGTAAAACATTTAATGACACTTCCTATCTTGCGAGACAACTGAAAAAGATTCCACCTGACATTCTTCCGAGATTAAAACAAAACGAATTCGTTAATGTTTCAACAACGGCGTTTATTGCTTCAATATTGGACTATAACGAAGTCTCCGGGACACTGCAAGCAGTCGTGACTTACCATTTGACTTGGACAGACGAAATGAGAAGATGGAATAGCTCTGCATATGGGAATGTTAGTTCAATAAATTTACCGATAACAAGCACTTGGATTCCAGAAATAAGCGTGAACAACATGGTTCGTCAAAAAACAATATTAATATATCATAATGATATGGAAATAAGAAAAGCAAATGTTAACTATAAATCAGACGGCTCCGCAGTTTTTTTATTAAGTGGTGCGCAAGAACTTTCATGTTCTTCTGATGTGAAGTATTTTCGTTTGATTCACACGCATGCTCTATTGAACTCATTACAACGCACGTATTTGACAACGTTATTATTACATCAGCAATAAAAACCATGGACTTGACATACAGTGTGCCAAACCCAAAATGGAGCATAACAGAAAGTGTTATTCAGAGCAACGTTTATGTCTATTCATCAACAGTAAGCTTTAACATAACATTATCAAGAAATTCGAGTTTTTTATTCTTGAACTTAGTTCTTCCTATTGTTCTCCTTAGTTTTGCTAATTTACTGGTATTTTGTATTCCTGCTGCGTCTGGTGAACGTGGTTCATTGGCGTTTACTATTCTACTCACCTTCGTTGTTTTCATAACTCTAGTTACGGACATACTTCCAGCATGCAAACCAATTTCATATTTCAATATCTTTCTTGAAGTTCAACTCTTTTGCAGTGTTTTAATAACATTTTGTGCAGTTTGGAGCATATCTTTGCATCATAAATTTGTGGAAAATGGTTCACAAGAACTTTGTCCACGATTCTTACTGCAAATGAGTTGTGCTTATCGTAATTTATGTTCTAAAAACCAACGGAAAGTCGACAACAAACGCATCCTGCCCCCTACAGGGTTCACAGAAGAACAAAGCAATGACACATGTTTCGACAAAAGCGAGCAGTTGCAAAAGGAGCAGAAACTACACGAAGATAACAAAAATGAAAATAAATTTACAACGGACATCCAACAATATTGTTTGAAATTTATAGATTCAATTTGCTTTAGTCTATTCCTTATTATTCTGTGCATACAACTAATTGTTCATGGTATTGTTTTCTCGTATCGACCATAATCACAAATTGAATCCCAGGGGACCTATACAAATTTTTGAATTCCCAGACATCTAGCTAATATATGCGAATACATGTATACTTGTTTGATACATGTATATTAAATGCTGTATTGACTTTTAAAGTCCTTACAGCAATTAATATACATATGTTTTTATTCATATAGGTAAAACAATGCAAGACAACATCATGTAAATTTAACGTATACAAACATAGTAAAGGAATGTCAAAGTACAAACACTAAAAAAAAGATAGAAGTCATTTTTTTTTTAAATTATAAAGAAAAATCTATGTAATGTTTTTTTTCTCGAGAAAATCTGTATCTTTATAGCAAATTGAAAAAAAAAATGAAAAAAAAGATACTTATATAAAAGTTTTTAAATATATTACAAATTATAGGTAACAAATTTAGATTAAGTAAAATAAGCAGGTCTTTTGTGTTGCACTAAAATTTCAACCATAAGAACAGCTTTTATAAGAAAAAAAAATGTATTATCTGACCATCAACAAAAAAGAAAGTATAAAGCATCGTTTCCTTCATAAATCAGTGACTAGTGCTACGGGTAGGCGATTGATTAATGCATTTTAAACTTTATTTTCAGTACATATACAATTTTAAGCTTTTTTAAAACTCATTGTATGCATTCTTCTTGTCTTCTATGCTTAAGTTACACATTGTTTGCATTCTTCTTGTCTTTTATGTTTAAGTTACAGATTTTATGCATTCTTCTTGTCTTTTATGCTTAAGTTACACATTGTATGCATTCTTCTTGTCTTTTATGCTTAAGTTACACATTGTTTGCATTCTTCTTGTCTTTTATGCTTAAGTTACACATTGTATGCATTCTTCTTGTCTTTTATGCTTAAGTTACACATTGTTTGCATTCTTCTTGTCTTTTATGCTTAAGTTACACATTGTATGCATTCTTCTTGTCTTTTATGCTTAAGTTACTATGTTCCAATTATTTTGTCACAAATTATATCTAAATAAATGATTTACAATGTTCATGTCAATAAAAATGAATTAACTTGAAGGTTGCTTTAATCAACTTGATTTACTCCCTCGTTTCACTGCTTCGAAAATAAACTTGGTCTTAACTATATATCGTAGAAAAAACAAACACAGTATATGGTGGTGCGTTCGTTACAAGATCGCATGGCAAAGGGGGTTATGTAAATATATATAAGTATAAATTATCACCATCGCGAAATTAAGCAAAGATGATACAATTCCTTCTGTAAAAAAATGCAGACGTTCAAATTGCGGTATTTGTCAAAATATTATGGAAGGACAGTCATATGTATTTAAATCAGGAGAGATTTTCACTATTAAAAACTGTTTTACCGTACGTGTGCATCGAGCAATTTAATTTATGTCATCAAATGCAGTCTATGGAAGAAGCGTATCGATAAAAACTTTTCTTATATCACATAGCGATATTGTCTAATATCAATTGTAAATATGCAGACATTCCATGCGGAAAATGTTGTTTTCGGCAACGACAAATTAAGAAAATACTAACTTTATAACTTATTGATCAAATATAAACAACAATTGAGTCTAAATATACATGCAGATGTTAGTTAGAAGCTAAAGTTTATGTACGTGTAAAATTTGAAGTGCTGTGTCTTTCTTATATACATAATTAAACAATGCGATACTTTTAAAATATCAATGCGATACTTTTAAAATATCATAGCGGTGTTTTTGTTATATCAATATTAGTACCGATTAGTATTAATATTAGACTGTTGTACCCATATTTTGACAATTTTACCTATAATGTCTGGGTTTTTTTCACGCATCGTTGTAAATATGACATAATTTGATGAGACTGTCATACACGTGAGAGGTGAAGTGCTATAAAACTAGGTTCAATCCACCATTTTCAAAATTTGAAAATGCCAGTACCGAGTAAGAAATAAGACAGTTGTTATCCATTCGTTTGGTGTGTTTTATCATTTGATTTTACCATTTGATAAGGGACTTTCTGATTTGAATTTTTCTCGGAGTTCAGTATTTTTTTTAATTTTACTTCTTAGTAGTATTGTATGTAAATAAGCAGTTTTAAGACCATTGCTTAAATTCAAATTGTTTTTGGTAACATCTTACAAATTTCTCAATTGGTTTTGGAAGCAAATCTAATCAAATAAGAGTTTAATAAACAATGCCGTAATCAAATAATTAAATAGCTAAGTATCAAAATGATTGACCTGTACTTTTGAATCTCCTTTTTTTAGCTCACCTGGCCCAAAGTGCCAAGTGAGCTTTTCTCATTACTTGGCGTCCGTCGTCCGTCGTCGTCGTCCGTCGTCCGTCGTCGTTAGCTTTTACCAAAATCTTCTCCTCTGAAACTACTGGGCCAAATTGAACCAAACTTGGCCACAATCATCATTGGGGTATCTTGTTTAAAAACTGTGTGGCGTGACCCGGCCAACCAACCAAGATGGCCGCCACGGCTAAAAATAGAACGGGGGTAAAATATAGATTTTGGCTTATAACTCTGAAACCAAAGCGTTTACAGGAAATCTTACAGTGGTAAAAATATTTATCAGGTCAAGATCTATCTGCCCTGAAATTTTCAGATGAATCGGTCAACCCGTTGTTGAGTTGCTGTCCCTGAATTGGTAATTTTGAGGAAATTTTGCAGTTTTTGGTTATTATCTTGAATATTATTATAGATAGAGATAAACTGTAAACAGCAATAATGTTCAGCAAAGTAAGATCTACAAAGAAGTTTCATGACCTAAATGGTCAATTGACCCCTTAATGAGTTATTGCCCTTTATAGTCAATTTTTAACAATTTTCATTAATTTGTTAAATTTATGTTAATTTTTACAAAATAATTTTCTCTGTTACATATGGGCAAAGTTCATTATAGATATAATTGTGAAAAGCAAGAACGTTCAGTAATGTAAGAATTTCAAACACATCACCATCACCAAAATACAATTTTGTCATGAATTCATTTGTGTCCTTTGTTCAATATGCACATCGACAAAGGTGAGCGACCGTTGGTTTTCCTGTTTGAATGGTTTAACACTAGCAATGTTCTTGTTCCTTTATAGCGTGGTGTTCGCTGTGAGCCAAGACTCCGTGTTTAAGGACCTACTTTAAACAAATTATTACTTTGATGGAAAGTTGTCTCATTCGAACTCATGCACCATCTTCTTATATCTATAAATCTTTAAAATTTCCCCTTATAGATAACTGCTTTTCAGTCCTCCAACTGAACGATGTAAATTTATGAATATAGAAAAGATATATACACATTTCTAACGTCAAAAGAGACTTACATCTTATTTATTTGTGTTCTAAACATTTTATTTAGTACTCATTGAAGAAATGAATTTATAACAAGCGATACGGATTGTTATTTTGCACTAAGAAAAGTTCGCGTATTTATACGATCGGTTACTAGCCAAAAACAAAAGTCAAATCTCTGTGGCAACAATACATCGGAATACCCTCACGGTCATCGCGATGTAAAAGAGCGTCCACGCGGCGAGCTGATTATGTTCATAGAGATATCGATTTACCAACGGGGAAAAGTCTTTGATATCCAAAAAGAACTGTCTTCCTTCTCAATATCTTTTTCTATGTTAATAATAAATACATTTTCTGTTTGACAAGATTGTTGATTCTCGTTGTGTCTGAAGTTGTCCAATGTATAGTCCGAGACTACTCAGTTGGTATCTTCAAAGAGCGGGACATCAGCATTTGTACATTTTAATTTGTTTGGATTATTGATTTTACCATTTGAATATTCATTGTAATTTGGAGCTGTATTGGATTGGATTTTTTGAATGAATGTTTCTTTTAAGTAATGATATTTTTTGTCTATTTCGATATTACCAAGGTGGGTAGACTATAGCAGTGTGACCAGTAAATTATAATCTAATAGGTCGGTAGACGTATTTGCAACCGCTTTTTAATCCCGCCATTGCATCATCAATTCAAATAGAATTATAAAAAGGAAGATGTGGTAAGATTGCCAATGAGACAACTGTCCACAAGAGACCAAATTAACGCAGACATTAACAACTATAGGTCACCGTACGGCCTTCAACAATGAGCAAAGCCCATACCACATAGTCAGCTATAAAAGGCCCCGATAAGACAATGTAAAACAATTCAAACGAGAAAATGACGGTCTTATTTATATAAAAGAAAAATGAACGAAAAACAAATATGTAACACATAAACAAACGACAACCACTGAATTACAGGCTCCTGACTTGGGACAGCTGCACATACATAAATAATGTGGCGGGGTTAAACATGTTAGTTAGTCGGTTAAACCATGTGATTGAAAAAATAGACTGAACAGGTTGTTAACACTTTCAACTATCAATAGGGTCAAGCAACATTTTCGGAATGATAAGTTCATGTAAGCGTTAATTGTGTTACAGTTACGAAATTTTAGTGATGTTTATTCTAAAACATTGCACCGGTCATGATCTAAGTTTGTGAATTATGTTTGCAGTTTTCTTGACATGCATTGTGACGTGTCATCGTATTAATTCTATATTAGAAAACTATAGCAGTTATATTAGAAAAGTATCGCGTTCATAAATTTTTGAAATTAAAAAATCATCGCTATGATATAAGACAAATATCGCATTGATATTTTAAAATATAGCAGTATCGTTGACTTATAGGTGATTTTGGCGTAGCAAACAATTGAATTCATCTCAATTGCATTCCACTGAATTTGCTACATGATATTTATAGAATGTGTACATCTACAAATGATAAATCGTGTATTTATGTTTCATTTATTCAATAATTCAATTTTCTCGTTTAAATACACCTTGCTTGTTATTACATAAAATTACTCATGAAAATTATACACCAGACGTATGTCGTGTTAAATGTCACCCTGTTTTGAGAAAAGAGTCATTACTTTATACCGAGAAATCTGCCTTTCTTCGTACAAATGCTAACATTCGTCTGAAATTTCCCACAATGCAACTCGTTGATATGAGACAATATCGCTCGTTGATATAAGAAAAGCTTTTATCGAATCGCTTCTTCCATAGACTGAAATGTAATGGGTGTAAAAAAGATTATATTGGACAAACAGGAAACACTTTACGGAAAAGATTTACTGTTCACCGCCAACAAATCCGACATAGAGAAATCAGGATGATTAACGTAAGCGAACACCTGGATTTATGCGCTAGCAACAAATCACCCACATACTATGTTTTCCCATTTTACTAATGTGACGACCAATTCACCGAAGAAATGAGAATTAAAAAAGAAAACAGATAAGACGTTACTTTTGTAAGGGTTACGTCCCTTTAATGCATTGTTACAGACTTCTTATCGTGACGTTACGTTACCGTTAGTAACATTCGTCCATGATTATCACAAAGATGTGGAACCGGTTGGAGAAACATGTAGAGAATTAAAGGACTTTAAGAGCATTTTGAAATTTAATTTCATTTATATAAGTATGATGATATATGAATTATACTAATTTCTCTTCAAATGGGTAAAGCTTCAGATGGTGTATAAGTGCCATTTCATACTGTAAAAATATGCTTCAAGAACTGATGAAGACACTTTTTGTTTTAATAAGACCTCCCAGGAATAGCACAACGGCAGTTTAATGACAACAATTATATTGCAAACACACCAGTGTTGAATTATTTGAAAAACTAATTATCATATTTCTTGGTTTTAGCAGCAGCTTTCGAACATTTCTATTTTATCTGTTAGGAGCTGATTACACAACTTTCATTGAAAAATTTCCATGATTCCTGAATTGTTCAAAATCTTTCCAGTAGCATCAGTCTGTTGTAGTACATATATCTATAAAATACGTCAGAATAATAAATTATAACGTTTAAGTAGAAAAACGTTTCGGAAGAGCGTTTGATTGACTCCTTATACTAAGTATACTTATAAAATCATAATACGATCAGATATAAGTATAGATCGAAAACTAACTTTGATCAATATCAGTAAAGTTCATCAGTACAAAATATTAATATGAAACCATACGTCTTCGTGCACATAATTCATATACTAGAGAAGATAGTTTTCTCTAAAGGAGTACAGTCCTCCTCAAAACATTTATATGTGACCATACGTTTTCATGCAAATTATCCATAAACAAGAGAGTAGTCTTCTTTAAAGGAGTACAGTCCTCTTCGAAATATTTATATGTGACCGAACGTACGTCTTCATGCAAGTTATTCATATACTAGAGAGTACAGTCATCTTAATAAGGAGTACAGTTCTGCTTAAACATTATATGTGAACCATGCGTCTTAATGCAAATTATTGATACACTAGAGAGTACAGTCCTCTCTTTTGGAGTGCAGTCCTCCTTTAAATATCTCAATGAGTAACCTTGTGTCTTCATGCAATTTATTCATATACTAGAGAGTAAAGTCCTCTCTTTAGGAGTTCAGTCCTCCTTTAAATATCTCTATGAATAATTATGTGTCTTCATGAGAATTATTTATATTCTAGAGAGTGCAGTCCTCTCTTTTGAAATGAAGTGCTCTTTAAAAAGCTATAAGTAACCATGCGTCTACATGCAAATTATTCATATACTAGAGAGTGCAGTATTCTTAAAGTAGTACAATTCAACTTAAAACATTTATATGTAACTACCCTTCTCATGCAAATTATTCATATACTGGAGAGTATTGTCCACACTTTAGGAATGCAGTCCTCCTTTTAAATATATATAATTACCATTCGTCTTCATGCAAATTAGCCATATACTAGAGAGTGCAGTCTTCTCTAAAGGAGTACAGTTCTCCTTTAAAAATCTATAAGTAACCATTCATCTTCATGAAAATTAGCCATATACTAGAGAGTACAGTCCTCTCTAAAGGAGTGCAGTTCTCCTTAGAATATTTGTATTATTTAACCATTCGTCATTATGCAAGTTATTTATATACTGAAGAATACAATCCTCTCAAAAGGAGAACAATTCTTCTTAAAATATTGATACATGACCAAGCGTCTTCATGCAAAATATCCATCTAAAACAAGACAGTACAGTCCTTTATTAAGAATTATAGTTCTCCTTAGAATATTAATATGTACATATGTAACCATACGTTTTCAAACAAATAATCCATATACCAGAGAGTAAAAAGAAAGATCACAAAAGTACTGAACTTAGAGGAAAATCAATTATATGTATAGTTTTGTAATTGCAAGATGTACACACAAGATATATACATTGTTGTTTTTGATTGCATGCAGTTTGATTTGTTCGTCAAAATGTATCGTCACAATAAGACTTTTATTTCTTTTTTAAATGCCTACTTTTTATTTAAATTTTGCGATTAATGGCTCAGCCTCACCAGCCAGCAACACTTCGGTATTGACATGAATATCAATAATGTGGCCATTTTTATAAATTTCCTGTTTACATAACTTTAAATTTTTCGAAAAACTAAGGATTTTCTTATCCAAGGCATAGATTACCTTAGCCGTATTTGGCACAACTTTTTGAATTTTGGATCCTCAATGCTTTTCAACTTTGTACTTGTTTGGCATTATACATATTTTGATATGAGCGTCACTGTTGAGTCTTGTGTAGACGAAACGCACGTCTGGCGTACTAAATTATTATCCTGGTACCTTTGATAACTATAAGCAAAGTCCTGACTAGGACAGGTTCTGGCCCGAGAATGCCACCAAATAATATGTTTCTTAAACGATAAAAATAAAACAGTCTGGAATAAAAAAAAGCACCCTCTAAAAAGTTATCAATACGTTAATTGATGTCTTTATCTACACCATAGCGAGTAACATATAATTTGTTTTTATAAACAGAAGGTTGGCATAAAAAACAGATATCTTTTCTATGTGACAAAAGTTTGTGTGATATATTGGTGATATAGGCATACATGTATCTTTTCTAAGTGACAAAAAAGGATGTGTAACAGCTGGATGATATACATGTATGTATTTATGTTTCTGATCTATGTGGCAAAAAAAGTCTGTGTAACAGGTAGGTGTTAAAGATATTTGAAAAGACATTTATCTGTTCTATGAGGTTTTGTAATAAATGCTTTTTATAAAGCTACTTTTTTTTATTGTCTCAAAACAAAACAAAAATATCACTTTTCATCAGAATTCGTTATAATCACATTTTCTCTACAACTCTTTTACTTTCTCTCAGGTTTTTTTTTAAGATTAAGTGTAAATCAAATTCTTAGCTGTGTTTTTTTTTAATATTAACATTATTTTTTTTAGACGGAGTCGACACGAGATAAAGCATTGAATTATGTTGAAAATTAGACAAACAGTCAATGTTGATATGTACTGTCGTAATATGCAAAGGAGTTTATAACTTAAAATTATTGATGTCGACTTAAAAATGAAAGTTTCTTTGAGTATGAAATTTTGCGCTAAGTACTAGTACAGTCAATTGTCATATTTATCATTAAAGTTAATCAGTAACAAGTACAGTAGTTACTTATAGGTATTCAAAAACAAAACTATTGCTTACAAATTGATAGATTTTGTCGACAGTAACTAGAAATATATTGTAATTATTGTATGTCAACATGTAGCTGTTAGAAGGACTTTACCCTATGACATATTCAATAGCTTTTCTTTGCTGTAGTATTAATTCATTATGATCTGTTTCATTTTTAAAAAATCAATATGACACGAATTGCTTTGTCATCTAAGTTATCTAATGTTTTATACCATAAACTCATGAAGATTTGTATACACCCATCTATATTTCTGTTTGTCTTTAATAAATAAAACTACTAATGTAATATATTATTGGATACCATCCCTATTGTCACCAATTGAACAGTTCGAATAACTTAATGTTTTTGTATTGACATATTCATATCATCTATTAACTGTCTATAGAAAGGAATAACATAATTTTGAATTGATAATACGATTTTATAAAACCTCTGAACAAAGAGATTTTGAGGATCATTTTATCACAGTTTTGTCGGAAAGTGGCTAGATAAAATAAATAACGAATTTCTCACACTTAATTACATTTGTTGCATTTGTGACAAAAGGAATGAAAATATGCATGACTGTCATTCCTATTTATTAAACCTCCTGAAATTACAATTATCGATAACAGATATTCACTGAAGAATGCTTTTACAACACTCCAACCATTAGAATCGCTTAATTGCAATTTATTGACATAATATGTTTATTATTTAGAGAAAGGCAACACATGTTAAGAACTTTTCACTTTTTAATTGTAAGACTTGTTTAATGTTGTTATGATTATCATTGAATGAGTTTCTATGTTATTTATTAAAAGTATTTGCGACAATGCATTTTTTTTCTTTTTCCGTTCTTTAATAACTTAAGTGGCGTTTTCAAATTTGTGTATTCCAACGTATTTTGCAAACGAAAAGCGAGTCTGGTGTGTTAACTTTTTATCATGGAATCTTTTGCAAACTTATCGTATACATTGTAACAACTTATATCATTATATTGCAGACCGCATGTGTTGCGTTTCATTTCGCATTCAGTATACACACGTAGAGAGTGGGAATTTTGTTACCTTATGTTTGATTAAGACTTCAACAATTTTTATGTTTTGTTAATAAAGCAAACTATCTTCAAAGTCAAATCAACAAACTATATAATGACTACGATAGTACTTGAACATTATAAAATCACAACACAAAGGAGCAGAGATGTGGAAGGTGTTGAAAATGGATTTTGTAAAAAATGTTTTCATTGTATTCTACATCGCACAATTTAGATCCATGATCTATTGTCAAAATTTTAATAAGATTTCCGATCTGAAGAGACAACTGCAAACGATTGAACCTGATCTTCATCCAAGATTTGATCAAAACAAAATTGTTAATGTTTCAATATTTGCGTTTCTTTCTTCAATACTTGACTATGATGAAGTTTCTGGGACACTACAAGTTGTAACATCTTTCATGCTGATGTGGATGGACGAACTAAGACAATGGAATAGCTCTGAATATGAAAATGTCACGTCAGTAAATTTACCGATTACGAGCACTTGGATTCCAAAAATTATCGTTGCTAATACGGTTCGTCATAATAGTATATTTATGTATCATAATGAAATGGAAATAAGGAAATCGTATGTCAACTATAAATCAGGCGGTATCGCAGTTTTCCAAGTAAGTGGTGTACAAGAGCTTTCCTGTTCGTCTAATGTTAAATATTTCCCTATAGATTCACATGCATGTTCCATTCAACTAGGTACAACACAAGTATTCGATTACACTATTCTTAAACCGGTACTGAAAACAATTGATTTGACATACGGCGTATCAAATCCAAAATGGAGCATAACAGAAAACTTTGTAGAAAGCGATGTTACTGAGTATACTTCGAGAGTTAGCTTTAACATAACATTATCGAGAAATCCGAGTTTTTTATTCTTGAACTTAGTTGTTCCTATTGTTCTTCTTAGTTTTGCTAATTTACTGGTGTTTTGTATTCCTGCTGCGTCTGGTGAACGTGGTTCATTGGCGTTTACTATTCTACTCACCTTCGTTGTTTTCATAACTCTGGTTACGGATATACTTCCAGCATGCAAACCAATTTCATATTTCAATATCTTTCTTGAAGTTCAACTCTTTTGCAGTGTTTTAATAACATTTTGCGCAGTTTGGAGCATCTCTTTGCACCATAAATTTGTGGAAAATGATACACAAGAAATTTTTCCAAATTTGTTACTGCAAATGAGTTGTGCGTATCGTAATTCATGTTCTAAACATCATCGGAAAGGGAAGAAGAACCAAGTTGTGCCTCCAAGTGGGATCAAAAATGTAGCAGAAAAATGCAATAACACATGTGTAGAAAAAAACGTTCATTTGCAAAAGGATCAGGACCTGCATTCAGATATCAAGAGTGGCAATAAATCAACAAAGGACACCCATCAATACTGTTTACAATTTATTGATTTAATTTGTTTTAGACTTTTCCTTTTTATTCTGTGTATACAATTGATGGTTTATTGTATTATTTTTTCATATAAACCTTTATGAAGAAAATCCCACAAAACGATAAAATGTTTCAAATATTCGAATATTCGGATATTCAACTATCTATAATATAAAGATTGTTAATGATATAGCAATAAACTTCTTTTCGCCTTAAAATTCACATTTCTGTCAACATGAAAAATATCTATCGGAAAATGTATAATGAAAGTACATTTCTTTTATAAAAAAAACATTGGGAAAATACTATTATTGACAATGCATTTGAAAGTATACGTAATTTCACCAATCATAGATTATAGATTGATCTTAAAGTGCTGATTGAAAAAGGGATAAACCTTAAAATGTCAAGACGTAATACATGTAGTTGTTGTCATTCTGCAATACAGATTAAAAATGAGAAGGTTTTCATTTGAATTGTTCCGGATCCTCAACTATGAGAACATTTTTTTTATTGAAAAAACTAATTGTAGGTTATACAAATTGACTTGAAAGGTTGTTCAATGATGTTTCCTGACAATCAGCCAAAACGAAAGAATAAAAGGTATTTTGACTGTTCTTTTTTTTTAATTTAACCGATCGCATTACATGCATTACTCATGTTTATGATTTGAAGCTTGTTTAAATACATTTTATGCTTTTGTCTTTTCTTTTAGACATACTTTCTTAATTAGGATTTGTTAATTTTGTCACAAATCATAGATGTTCTGTTGATTTGATTGTCAGTAAAATCAAACTAAGATGAATGTATGTGGTCAATATAAGATTTAATAAATAAATTCTTAAGAATCTGAAAAATTTAGAGTGAAAAAATATGTGCGCGAATCATCTTATTGCTTGAAATAAAGGGGCTGAAAATAAGATATTGCAATCTGCATTGTACATGTAACTACCAGACTGAAATAAACATATTTCGACTTTTCTAATTGTTTGATTTGTAGCTTCATTATAAATATTGATGTAGTGAAAAGACCTTTCATTTATTTAATGTGAATTGAAAATTTAGACCAAAATAAATGGAAAATAAATTGATGAAAATTGAAATTTCAAAGAATTCCAAAAACTAGTAAACACATTATAAAACTTGACTACTTCATTGCTTAAATTGCGTTGTTCGTTGTTTACATGCATTAATTCATCAAATAAGAATAATTTTGAAGAAAAAATATCCATTAATACGCAACGATTCTAGTTACAACTAGACTTCCTGAATAGCTTGAATGACTAGTTCATTTTTCATACGAGGATGACTTCATGCAAGAGTTTCTGATGACGACTGAAAAGAAGTTATCGTTATCTTGAAACTTCACTTTCCATTATATAGATGATGTCATCTCATTGAATAGTGCAAAATTTGTGACAATGTTGGACTCGTATTTTCCATTGAAATTGAAAATAAAAGACTCAACAGATATAGTTTACTCTATCTCGTATCTTGAAATCGATGATGAGGGTTGGTTGAGAACAAGTTTTACGACAAAAGAGATGAGCATAAAACAACCTATAAAAACACCCATTACTACCAAATTATAAACTTTTCATTTCTATGTAACAACATTATAGCAACGCCTGCATATCTATACTACTAAAGGAGGAGACCGATTTCATTGAGCCTCAACTCCTCTGAAATAAAGGCAACTATAGTATACCGCTATTCAATAGTCATCAATCGATTTACTAGTAACTGAAATAAATCCGGGTCACAAAGCAAAAACTAGGAAAACGCATCAACTATAAGAGGAACACAACGATATAACAGAAACACAGAACTGCTACAAAAACAAACGCCAACATACAAAGAAACAAATTATTCGATACCAATTGCCATATGCCTGACTTGGTACAAGACATTTGAAGAAAAATGGTGGTTTAAAAATGTTTGAAACCAGAGTTCAAATGCAAAGTTGAAATCATCCCTTTGAAAATTTCATGGACGCCACTACGAGTTGGTTGACATCTATGAGCTATCTGTTTCGCCAGATGACGACTAAAAAGTTCCATCGACGTAACCAAATTGACGTCATTTTTGCCGTGAATGTCACCAACCGAATAAGGCTTGGCACCGAGTTAGGAAATACATGAGCCACAAGACGGGTTAAAGAGAGCCGTGGTGTGGTGGTTAGTGCATCGGACTACTAACACAAAGGTTCCTGGTTCGATTCCCGCTCCGTGATGAAAATTTCAGGGACTGAATTTTCGGCTCTTCCTTGACACCATTTGTGAGTATGGTCTGACCCGTGTTAAGAGAGAGCCATATCTCTTGCACGTTAAACACACATATGTAGATTTCGAAAAAGAGCAGGCTAATGCCGCTACAAGACAGCACTCGCACCCGCAAAGTGGAAAGCGATTAATTTAAATTGCAAAACTTGTTTCCCAATCCACTATAAATAAATATATTTAAACTAAGAAGGGTGTCACATGTGGAACATGATCTGCCTACCCTTTGGGAGCCCCTGAGTTCACTCAATTTCTTTTGTTGGGGGGGGGGGGGGTGTTACTCAATCTGTAGTTTTATATGTTATGTTTTGTATACTGTTGCTTGTCTTGTTCGTTTTTTGCCCGGCTTTGTCAGTTCGTTTTTAAATGAGTTTGATGTCCCTTTGAAATATTTCGTCACTATTCAAGTAGTAAAAGGTTTAAAAATTACAGATAAGTGTAGCTAAATGTATCATGGTAACGATTTGGTTCTATATATATATCACCGTGAGCAAATTAAGTCATTTTCGCGGATATTTGTCTTATTGCGTTAATCTTCTTCACTTTACTTTGAGTGGATTTTTTGGCCGATTTTCATTACTGCAAGTTAATGTCTTTAAAGTAAAATAATACCAAAGGGACAATCAACATCTCAAACCATGAATCAAATAAAGTTAATTAAAACCATGAACAAAATAAAATTAAAGTCCAAGAGACGAACAACAGTCCAAAAAAGATAGCATACCATGAAAACGAACACTCCTAAAACAGCGAATGATCTTATGAGGTCAGGATGGGTATTTAACTTTTTCATTTTGTTATTTCACAACTGCTTATAGTGTTTTACATACACAATGACATGATTTTGTATTTTTAAAGCTTATGTAGAAAATACTCAAAGCATCTTTTATTCAAATAATGAAAGCGATTAAACTTCTAAACACATTTAATTTGACTTACCAGAACACGATTATAAACTAAACAAGAAGCAGCCGCATTCTATTTAGTTCGTTTACATCCCGCTTTAAACAACCAAGTGTTTCTGAACAAGGTTACTTATTTCAATCTTGCCTACGATTTAGTCGCAAAGTAATGTTTTCATTTAAACATGATTACAAAAAGTAAAAAAGTTTGACTTCGTAAAAAACATATTTTAACCTCAATTACCTCGCATGTCTTCTTTTCTTACTTTAAATACCCCTTCTTTTATTATGGAAAATCATTCTCCTTCCTGATATTTACAATTAGCGATGTGCTATTTTAACATAGATTAACTAAATGATCGCTATTTGCAGATGGCAGATTTTTGGGCAACTGCAAATACTTCAATAGAAGGCTGTTCCATGAACAATAATTAATAATTGCATCTTAAAATTACAAAACAAATATTCTTTGACCTAAAACATATACAATTATCTATTTTTTTAGCATACAAATATCGATTCCCCAAGATATATTTTGCTTTTTGAATAATTTTTCATTTTTTTAGGATTTGTGATAAATTTCAATTTTTCGGGAAATTTTTAGCATCGAATCTCTTATTTTTTGTTTGATTTGGATGTTATGTATCATGTTCCATAAAGTTCATATGATCTTTTGGACTATTTTATGGTACAAGAATTAGAAAATGGCGTTTTATTTAGTAATCGCAAAAATTGGAATGTTTTTTCATGACCTTTGACCTTGATTTAACAAAAATTGCACCGTACGATTTTTTTACGACCGGGTTAAACAGAAAGTACAGATTAACAGCTTTCGAATGATATATTATACAGCCGTGTGTTAGGTGGGTGCATTAAAGTCGTTAACTAAGCGTCTTTTTGAAATAAGTCACTCGCCTATTAGTATTGCTATTCCAATATGTAAAGTTAAACACGTGATCAATGAATTATTGTTGGTCTTTTGTAGTTTAATTTCTTGACCTGACTGCATTGTTTCTCCCAAGTTTGACTTGGTTTAGGACCCATTTGAATTAGATCTTGACTTTAGCAGAATTATATAACTTTTTTTTTCTTTACGTCGGGCGCTAAAATTTAAAGTTCATCATACAATTGTTCGCACACTCTCGAGTTTTCATAAAAATCGTTTTGCATTAGAAAGCTGGTGATTGCCTCTACACACGTTTAATTGATCGTTGATATGTTCTGTTAATTTCGATGTATTGTTTTTATACTGTGGATTCACTTATTTTCGTGGATACCAATTTTCGTAGATTGAACAAACTTTCACTTCCTTGGACATTTGATTTAGTGGTTCAGACAAAATCTGCCCACAAATCTATGGAAAATATGTAATTCGTTGAAAATTAAATTCGTGGTACACCTGTACCAACGAAATTCACGAAAATTGGTATCCAATGAAAAATAATGAATCCCTATTAGTCTATTTAAACACATAAACCCTCTTTTGTAGATGCTAGATATATTGTTTTTTTTTGGTTTAAATTTGTATTTTTTTTTAAACTGTTATGCAGAGCTCATCCATATTTTAACTGTACGTAAATAATTGCTTGAATTGTAGTTCCTTTCAGTTCTACAGTGGAAATTTCACAAAACATGTCATTGAGTATTAGCAGCTTAAAAACATCCTTGCCTGTATAAGAGTACAAGTCACATCCAGTTTCTTATTAATAAATGTTTGATAAAACTTTGAATAAAAAATGTGATTGTGTTTGAATGACCTAATTAAAATGTTAACAATTAAGAAATAAAAATATCTCCACAAGAATTCAAGACTAATTTCCAACCGTCTAAATCAAGAGAATAATTTCTCAGGTTATTTATATTAACATAAAAAAACGAGTGCAATGTACTGATGTTACACCATTGTTCGTGTCTCTGTGTATTCTCGATTAATTATCGTCGTGCAGCTATTTCGACAGTACACCAAAACGCTATTTGAATAACTGATATCATCGCATTTCTTGATCATAGAAAATCCTTTCATTATTTCGAATTTATACCCGAGCATTAGATCTCATGTGCTTTAATATACACAATTTTCCTTTTCCTAATAATTTCAAATTCTTGTAATTGATTTGTATTGTTTATCACTTAAGTGTTAACAGTAAAACGAGAGGTAATCTGAACATTGGATTTTTTCTTGTTTAATGGTTACGTGGTAAGGATCGCGGTAAGCGTGGTGCGATCGTGGTCTAGTGGGACCGGGGCTTAACGTGGATATACGGAAACTGTTGATTCATTATCATTCATCCTTTGTTAGTCTTGTATTATTTTAATTTTAGTTTCTTGTGTACAATTTGGAAATTAGTATGGCGTTCATTATCACTGAACTAGTATATATTTGTTTAGGGGCCAGCTGAAGGACGCCTCCGGGTGCGGGAATTTCTCGCTACATTAAAGACCTGTTGGTGACCTTCTGCTGTTGTTTTTTTTTCTATGGTCGGGTTGTTGTCTCTTTGGCACATTCCCAATTTCCATTCTCAATTTTATCGAATGCCAGTTATTTGTGAATTTATTATGTACCGGGAAACTGCTAATTAAAATCTCAAATGAGTTGAGACTTTTTCATAGGTTTGTATGCAGACTTTGTTAAAACCACTTCAAATAACTTATAAGGGAAATCGATGAAATTTGTCGATGATAACAATGATAATAAATATTGCATTCGTTTCCTTTGTTTTTATGTCAACATGTAGCTGTTAGAAGTACTTTATTCTATCACTTACAACAATCTGATATACTTTTTGTAAATAGTATTAATTAAGTACTGCTTAAAGTATATTCTCAAATCTTTTTTATAGGTTTGTATGCAGACTTTGTTAAAACCACTTCAAATAACTTATAAGGGAAATCGATGAAATTTGTCGATGATAACAATAATAAATATTGCATTCGCTTCCTTTGTTTTTATGTCAACATGTAGCTGTTAGAAGTACTTTATTCTATCACTTACAGCAATCTGATATACTTTTTGTAAATAGTATTAATTAAGTACTGCTTAAAGTATATTCTCAAAATCAATCTTTCACCAATTTTTTTTTATCAACACATGTACATGTACGGAATCTGATGATTTACACAATAAACATTCAATGATATGTTTTATACATCAATAGTTAGTCTTGTTTATAAAATAAAACTCTCAATTTGATTTTATTGAAGAATGATATCCCTATTATTATCACTTGAACCATCTAAATTACTTAATAGTTTTGTATTGCAGTAATCATACTATCTAAAGATAGACAGCAAATAATTCGAGTTTGCTAGGATTTTATCGAACCTTTGAACAGATTAAAAAGGAAAGTATTTTAGTTAGAATAAATAAAGAATTCTTCACAATGAATGGCATTTGAAATACTAGACAAGAAATACAATAGATAGAATTAATCTGTTATTACATTTTACATTTATGAAAAGTCAACGTTTGGAGAATGCTGTTGTAGGAAACACAAATCTGATTGGATGTGCTGTGTTAGTTTGGTTGTAGGTGAAAATGTCAATAATTGCGGTACAGCAGTCACCATTACGTTATAATCTAAATCACTATAAAAAAAAACCAAATATGTCAACAAAGAAAAACAAAAATGCATAAAGACAAAGCTTTTGACCAAAAAAGAAAGAC
Organism: Mytilus edulis; assembly: GCF_963676685.1. NCBI lineage: Eukaryota > Metazoa > Mollusca > Bivalvia > Mytilida > Mytilidae > Mytilus > Mytilus edulis. Next base: position 45,541,019 of record NC_092348.1, on the reverse strand, counting down.
AAGAAAACAAAAAGCACAATAACACAATGAATGGATGTACAAGAACCGAGCCACGTCTAATAGATATTACAAAAAAAAAAAAAGACTAAACCGTAAACATAACAATTTCCAGACAAATAGAAAAACACTATAACACGTTAACATGATGATAAACAAGGTCGGCACTCAGAATCTATACTGCAAGACCATCATATATCATTTGTAAAGTTGATACGGAATTTTTATCAACGAGGTATTGGTTTATTCCGATGAACCTTTTTTTTTTAACTTCATGACATAACCTTGTTCATCAACTTTTTGCTCCGACACTGGTGACGTTTTAAAAAGTCTGAGTAGCAGCTGCACGCTCTTCAATACATAATAAGTTGGGAAATAAATATTCAATATGCTGGTGAAATCGGTATATTGCTACTAAGATGTGGGGAATTGGCAATTTCAAATTTAAATCATTTCGTTTGTCATGAATTTTTGTTCTTGGATGACCGCAAATGTCAAATTCGAGATTCAAGTCTACAAACCGAGACAGGCGAAGTCATGTGTGTTGTGTCTTTAATATTCTAGATCTGGTGGATGTAGATTGATGGAACATAGTCAGAAAAGTTTCGATTGTTAATAGAAAGAACATCAGCAATATCATGAATATATATGAATATGAAATTAAATCTGGCTTCTTTGATCTTCTTGTTTTTTTTTAAAAGAGTCTGAAGAAACTCTGACTCATTCAAAAATAAGTTGATGTCGGCAAGGAGAGGCGCACAGTTTGTTCCCATAGGAAAGCCGACAATTTGTTGAAAATGTCTACCTCCATGTTTAACAAGCATATTGTCAATAAGAATCTCCAGCATACTCATCACTTGTTTCTCTGTGTAGCATGCTTACCTTTTTGTTCTACAGAACATGCCCTACGGTATCCCCCCCCCCAAAAAAAAAAAATATTATAGCGTATTCTACCATTTTTTGAAAATTGAAAAAACGGACGAGAATTGTTTAAACTACAACAGTTTAGCGTGGAAAATTGCATTTAATTTAGCATATTTTTGCTTTTAACCGTTTGTTTTAAACTGGTCTAAAAGTATTTTCCGGTCAAAAGTGGATCCCGAGTTAAACAGTTAAATACCGATGAATCGATCAGGTTTCACATGATGTTTAACAAAATAATGTAGGCAAATCTAGACATAGATTTGTTTACTGTTGAAATGTGCAAAGGTTTATCGAGATTGAAAAAAGAAGGATATTTACTTTCTAAATTTATGTCATTTATGTATATGTCATTAATATCATTGATTGCATAATTGAAACTGGACAACTAAAATGGGGATAATATTTTCGTAAATATATATTTTTTTTTAATTGTTTATTATGGAATGCTTGTATTAATATAACAAGCTACAGCAAAATTTATATCAAACCGACGAAATGGACTTGAATATATCTGTCTTACGGCAAATTCATTTTTAAACAAATTAGTTTATGTATCAAGAACTTAAATTGAAGGATAGAATCGTTTAGAATTGTGAATATTTTGATTGACTAATACACGAAAGACTTAGATTTTTCGTATTTAATAAAGGGGGTCCAAACGTTTTTTTGTACAATCATCTTCTTAACTTACGGAAATGTTTTTTTTAACTGTATCATGTGTATGTAAATATTGAAAATGACATAGCCTTGTTCTTCAATTTCGTATGTGATAGGTGTCGGTTTAACTATTAAGACTCAAACTAACCAAAAATAGGAAAAAATTGGACTAAAATAAAAATTAAACGAATGACTCTATTCGGCAGCGTACATCAACGGAATGTAACGAATGGACTATTCGGTTACCTTGCACGTATATACGACAAAAACTTGTCTGTTCGTAACTCTCCGTGAACACGAAAATTACAGATAAGTGTCAGTGTTTTGATCGATTACATGCGGAGAATCAACTTCCATGTCAGCTATTGAACCAATTAACGAGTTATCGAAAGATGGGCGGTAACGCAGATGAAACCTTTGAAGTGACGACGATGTTGTTCCTTTCAATATTACTTCCATGATCGAATGGACAATTCCTTCGTCGAACATGCAGATGAGCCGTTGTTTGTATGGAATTTGGTGAAGCTAAGATGTCAAATGCAAACAAGGTAAATTCTCCAATTTACGTGTCAATGCTGTTCAATGCAATGTTCATTGACGCCATGAAGGACTTATGATTCGCCAAAATCTCATTCTTATCAAATGATAAATTTAAGTATGTGAGATTACCTGAGTGCTCATCAATTCTACATTTCTTTACCAGATACCCGTAGTCATGTAGTAGTACGATTCACATACACAGACCATAATGTTTGAAGCTTTGTCGGCAGGAACACAACACTTTATCGTGAAGAGATGATAGACATTTCACATTTTCTTTGTCTCTGAAATGGACTTTTGTCGATCATTCACTCAGTTTTTCAACTTATGAATTCGATGTTTTATCAAACACGTTCTATTAAAAATAGACTTCACCAACAAATCATGAAATATAAAGAAACATTCGGAAACGGTTTAAACCGAATTTATTAACACAACATTACATGTAGTAGAGATGCGCATGGACAATAAACAAATATATAATGTCTTTATTATAAAAAGAAATTAAACTCTTGAATTGGTAATTTGAGCTGTTGCTAGAAAGGGAATGTGGGGTTTAAAACTGCCTAGCGTAATAACTATAAGTCTGGTATATTTCACCCATTGATCTAGCTCTATTAAGTAAAATACATAGGAATGTAGGGTTCGCAATGCTCCTCACCTTCTCACTAGATTTTGACTGTTATATTCGAGCGTCATCAATGAGTCCTTTATAGACGAAATGTCCATTTGGAGAACAAAAAATAATTCTGGTATCGTTTTATTATAAACACCCGAGTTTGATATAGGATATTTAAATTGCAAAAGGAAATGAATGAATGGAGTCATTTTACCCCGTAAAGTTACCAACTTAACTGGTCTTAAGTTAACAAAAGGAACAATTTATGATTGTCGGCATAATAGACAGACTAGCATTTCCTTATCTCAATTTTCAAGGAACTATTGCAATGAAACATTGAAATAAATCATGTATGATTTGCTTGAAGAAATCCGGAGTGTTCATAGACACATACTATTATAACTAGGTCACAATGTGTTTATCGGATTAATTTACCAGATTTTTAATTTATGATATATAATTTTATATATGTGATAGAAATGCATTCCTGTTGTTAAGTCATGTATATTTGTAAAAGGTTTACATATCTAATTAGTGATTTTCCAAAAGCCCCACCAATATTGAAGGTGAGCTTAACATGTTTAAAAAAAGGTTTTTTTTATATTTTACAAAAGCAGTAAAACATGTAAAACGGCTACTGATTTTACAATTTGCTACAGATTTCAAAGATTTTACAAAATCCCTTCTTTCACAAATAAAATGTATAAATATACGCTCGGGATGACCGTAAGTTACACTAAATTGTCATGTTATAAACATTTACGTCTTCATGACAAAATATAGTTTGTAGCTGTATCAAATAATTGTAAAGAAAGATTGAATTCTTAAACTGCATTGACAGTTTGTTTTAATTCGGTTGGATACACATGATACACATTTACATATTCATTTATAACTACAAAGACAATTATCGTTGGTATGTTTACATTTTAGTTTATAACTTTACTGAAATTAGAATGTTCGGTTAGTCTTTGAAATTTTTGCGGGGTTGCAGAGTTTAATTTCGGTTCCAAATATCATCAGTGACAATACATGGTTTGTTTAAGGCTTGTTGTTTGTTATAGGTTATGCCGTTTATGCTTTTACAAATGTTGAATGCACCAATCACTAAAATCAAAACGTCATTGAACCTTCTTTCTTGTATCCTTTTATTTAAATTATTGTTTAGAAAAAATTGTAAAGTTCAATTATATTTCATTATTCATCGAATACACAGTTCAAACTATTACAGTTTCGAAGCTGAGCTCTGCTTCGTCGGAACTTTTCCTCCAGTGCCCATGTATAATGTTGGTGTCCAGTCAGGGTTTGTGATCGCTTCTCTGTCTATATTAAACTTCGAAATATCATACTTGGTTTTGCCATCTATTGCCATTTCACTTAGTTTTTTTCCTAAAAGACTGGCAAATCTGAAAAAAAAATTAAATAATATGAAGTGTACACTTTCCATATGTTTCGTCCATATCATGTAGGCAATTAAATAAACGAAAGACAAATGGAACACAAATTATAAAAACATATTGGACAGTACAGTAACAACATCAATCATCAATTATTGACTTCCTTCAAAACAAACTGTACACATACAACAACAAAACAATAACAAAAAGCACGGATGATTCAGATAAACTGGCACTAGCGCAACATGTTTTACTAGTAATGTTTTGTTTTATTTTCATGTGCAGAAACCTCATCCTATTTGAGGATATGTAGTAAGAGTAAAAGCAAAATTAAAAAAACAAACGAAATCACAGTTCGTTGGTGACCTTCTGCTGTTATCTTCGCTATGGTCGGGTTATTGTCTCCTTGACACATTCCCCATTTCCATTTTCAATTTTATACATATATATACAAGGATGATATGTTTAGTTTTCACTATTACATGTATGGTGTTGACTGTTGTCATTTCCTACAGTCTTGTGGTATTTGTGCTATTGAGTAAATACAAATTTTTCTATAGTATTTCTTCAATTTATTAGATGATTATTGTATGTTGACGGCTTATAGTTCAATCATCATGGGAGACCATCATGTGACTTTGTGGGGCCTGTTTCATTTATCTCTCGTCATATTCTTGATATTAATATTACTTCGCAGTATCTTTTTTTTTTAATTCGCTATGTGATGTTATTATGACGGAAAATAATTAATGATTTTTTTCTCGCATAAATGGTCCTATTTTCCTACTTATTCTAATAATTCTACATAATCACATAGTATACCACGTACTTAAACGCATGACCAGCTCCACAACAGACGATCACATTATCCCATCCATTCTTAGAACAATCATCCACAACAAAATGACGGTCCGGTGTCATTGTGTAGAGACAAGTCTTAGTATACATTATAGGTCCTAGGGACTAAAAATATTTATTCATTTGTAAAGAGGAGAAAAAAAAATATACATTGAATATAAATAGATTCTTATTTTCGAGTCTTAAATATACATGATTGCATGTACTTATTATACAACATGTACAATGTGTTATACTATATTTTTTTTAGAACATACTGTGCAATAGCTATTTCAAATGTCTAATCTTTTGATTAACAATAAGTTTTGGTTGTTTTTCTTTATTTGTTTTTCTTCGGTCTTTTTTCGGGTGCTATTATTTTCTTTTCTGGTTTCTTTTCTTATCAGATTTGTCTATACTGTCATTTTGGTCTCTTGTGGTGAGTGGTCTTATTGACAATCTTACGACATCTTCTTTTTTTTTTATAGTATCATTTTTTACATTCGATAAAAGGATAGAAATCATGTGTTTGACGGTTTGTCTGATATATAAACAATATTACCCTTGGTATTGTTCTCTCCAGATGTTTTATACAAGCTTGTTCTCTTGTCTTGTCTGGTTCATAATTCCGTGTGTCAACGGAAACAACTGGTCCACCAGCGTCTATCCCAATTTTGCTACCTGAATTACCATGCATTGGCATCCCATAAAAGTCGTATTTAGGTGAGTGATAAATCCATATCGGGTACCTTCAAATAAATGAGAAATAAAGGATGAAAGGATATAAATGGCACGGATTGTGCCCAAGTTAAGATACACAAAACATAAATTGTGAGAGCAACATTTTAAAGATATCAAACAAAAGGATAAATTTCACATGTATGCAATTTTTTTGTAAGTAAAGTATTCAGCAATTGTTGTTTAATCTACAATAAGAACTCAACTAACGTATATACTTTATAATGTTTATTTGTACTGGGTACATGTACCTCGTATACTACATTGACTACGCTCTGAAATCATACGGACACAGTATAACCAGTCCACATAAAGACCAATAGATTGCAGTGCGATCTCGGAATATTAAATGTTCTCTTATATTCAAAATTGATTATAATTTCAACCTACTTTGCCTTTGTAAAATCTTTTACGTTTGGTGTAGCAAAATATGTGACTTGTTCTTGAGTAACATAAACGGGTACATGGACACCAATAGATCCAAGAACATGGTTTATCCAAGCACCAGCAGTGACTATTAGACGACGACACTGAAATACCCCTTTTGGTGTGTGTACCTGGAAAGGATAAGTGATATATTTGACAAATTATCTAAACCAATGCGAATTACACAACACAAGACGACTTGCTTTATTTCTATTTGTTTTTTCTATAATCAAATATTATAAGATAAAATTGTACACTGTTGAAATACTTCAAACTAACATTCTTATTGGCAACCCTACCATCATGACTATATAAAGTAGAAACTTACATGTATCTTTACATATTTGCCCTATATTTATATGTTTAATGGGGCTCGCGGGAGTAAATCATTTTTTTTTCCTAATATAAGATTTCGCTATATTTTTTTTTTATAAATGAACTCTATCATAATAATAAAATTATCCTTAATAGAAGAATGAATTAAAAAATGGGGTCACCGTTCATTTAAGCTCACAATGTGCCACCGAAAGAAGCATACATTTTTGTTAATGTCCTTTTTTTCTGTTGAACTAATAGGAGAAATAGAGCTAATATCGAAACAAAAACAAAAAAGACCTAAATTACAGAAATCGCTAAACTTTTACAAATATTTAGTTTATGTACAGCTTATTTGAAAACAATAATAAAAAGTATAGATCACCGATGAGTTAAAAAAGCTATTTCAATTTTAAAGCCAAAAAATGGCATTTTTGCACCAAAGGAAGATAATTTGGAGCTTTTTTTTTAATGATATAAACATTTTAAAAGTCATCTGGGCCAAACCGAATCGATATTTCTGGTTGAATGTGGTACCATGTCATACAGTTATATCTAATAGTGTAATAAATCAAATTTATAATGCAAGAAAAAACAAATGTTTATTTTTTGGCCGAAATTTTTGTACCCGCAATTCTCCTTAAATTGTCAAATATATGTCATCAATATGATTTTCGTTTCCTTCTTAAACAAAATGTCCGAATGCTTCTAGTGAGTCCAAAAAGTTCGTATCTTTTAATAAAATATAAATTACTACTGATTATTAAAAATTATTTTTACAAACAAGTATGTTTTTTAATACATTGAAACATTTTCTTTAAAGTTAACATCTATATTTATAGGTTTTCAATTCCACTTCTTATATTTTAAGTAGACTTAAACTGAGTTTAATTGTTATTACTGTTGCCTGTATTTAAACTGAGTTGCACCTAAAATGGAATAAAGATACTTCTCTTATACATGTATATAGTAAAGACGCTGAGACTTATTGGACCAATTAGATTTTGAAACAAAAATAATTAGTTGGTTCTCCTACCAAATTGTATGATTCAGTAGATTAATGTTATCTTATTGATGCTGCATTAACGCAAATATCTCAATAATACAGTTACTTGATCAGAAGGAAAAAAAACATTAGCAACCCCGCCCCCTAAAAACAATAACATTTAATTATATTTTTTATTAAGACAACTCGCTTACTGCAAATGTTATCATCATCAACATACCAGTACTCTTCCAATAGGCAACTTTTCAATTTTCTGGACAGGACAGTGTTCTAAAACAGTAGCTCCATTGGCTCTAGCAAGCTGAATATGAACAGAGTTTGCAAGAGCTGCATCTACGAGTCCAGCTATTGGTTGATAAATTGTGTCGTAAGTATCATCTATTTCAAACTGTGGAAATTTAGCTCTGAGCTGGCTTCCCGTTAGTCTTTCAAAACTGACAAAATATAGATTAAATAGATATGCTTAAAAAAATCTCATCATATACATCATATAGCAATTTTTTGTCTCAGACACTTGGTTATTTGATTGCATTTGTTACTTGGAGTTTAACACCACTTTCAGCACTGTTGTGTTATTTCTTTGCTTGTCCGAACCACCGACCTTCGATGGAAACACTGATAATCCTAACCTATTGATATTAGAATAGAGCAAATCTGCAACCGGCAGGATTCGAACTCACTAACTCAGTGCGCACAGTCCAGAGATACAGTAATGCATTACTTAAACTCGGCCATCCAGCCTTCGGGAAAATAAATACATGTATTGGGTAGTGTCTTTGCACAGAGGTTCTTAGTCTTCTTTTATATGATTATAACAACGAACATGTTTATGTAACTAAGGTATCAAAAGTAAGATAAAGGTTCGATACTCTCTCCACTTGCGCACACTTGAATTATTTGCATATCTAGAAAAAAAAATTATATTAAACAATTACTTGTAACGTTAAAAATACCTGATATTATTTTCGGTCATTGCTTTAGCATAAGCGTCGATGACGTGAGACATTTCGTCTTTTCTGGTAAATTGCACTCCTCCTGTGTTATACACTAACTGTAGACCGGATTCCTTCTCTACTGCTTCCCATCTTTGTAAATTAAAAGCAAGTAGATAAATGAAATGAGAAAAGATTGACACCCCCCCCCCCAAAAAAAAAAAATACAAAAAAGTACGTGGTTTTCTTCTATACCTATCGCTTCCTGGAAATAATGGTCCAGAGTTTAAACCGTGTTGTTGAGTGAACATTTTCTATTACATTGACATTATATACGAGCGTCTTGATAGGGGTTTTAGAAAAGAGGATAACGGATCTTTACTACAGAAAGCTGGGCCAAAAGATATACAATAGATAAAACAAAAGAATAGTGCAGAGGCTAAAAGAGAGAGATAATATTCGGGGGAAAGGGGTAGAGTAAGAGACCATAACAATTGAGAAATTCTTACCTAACGATAACTAAAAAATTTAAAAAATCCATGATACATATATAAAAACACATGTTACTCCTATGAAAAAAAATATAACCCGATGGAACAACAACTACGTATTCTATACTTAAACAAACAAAAAAAAAGAATAGAAAAAGTAAGGACCCAGTCCAGGCCCGCTTATGATTCATCAAACAAACCGATGTGTATCAATATATATTAAAAAGAAATAGAATGTACTCCATTTCCCTTTTTGACAGCTTAGGGAACGACCATTTCAATTCCAGGGGTGAAAGGGGGATAGTGTTTATTTTCCAATTCTGATCAAGCAGATGACAAAAAAAATATAAAAA